>NC_047136.2:29649256-29673298 GCF_009829125.3 Periophthalmus magnuspinnatus
AAAATGATTGGTTTAGTTTATTTTTAAAAAATTAAAAAGATCTGGAAAAAGTCCTGAAATTCAAGCTTGCCTCCAAATCCCGAATCCTGAATTCTATCCAGTTTTTCCTGAAAATACTGTTAGTCTAAGATCATTAGTAGTGATTGTTGACTTAATAGACTTCAAACACCTCTATTCTGGGATTGAACAGATGAGGGCAAGTGACATATTTCCCTATTGATTGCACTGTACTTTGCCATGAAATATCCAAAAGGTAAATTCACAAATGTTAAACCTGATCTTTTCTATTAGTGACTAGACCCAAGAACTCACTGTATTACAACACAAATCTGCATTTTAACAATAATATTTTGAGCTGCTCTGTGTTAAAAAATTATTGGCCTATAGAATGTTGTGATGTCATCGCAGCTATTTCATAATTTTTTTGCGTCCCAAATTCTCCCATTCTCTCTTCACCCTAATTGGTCTTGACCATAGACTGTATATATAAAAGGCCATCACTAACTTGCTAGCCGCCACGTTCCAAATAGGAAGTGAGTATGGGGCGCTTTCAGCTCCATGGTCAAGCTCATCATTTTGGTTTTAACCTGCTCTACATGATCCTGGCTTTTTTATTCCACTATTGTGTCTGTAAATCAAGGTATGACAATTAATAACAGACCAATGTGGTCCCACTGGCATTAACCACAGGTTTGATTGACAGGGTTGCTAAGTGCCTACCCCCTGCTAAACCGGCGGTTTGGGCAAGAAGGGGCATTTTTTTTAAACGCCTCGCTCCAGATTGGCTCTTTTGTTACTATCATACTCACAATCACGAGTCCTAATATGGAACTTGGCTCAAAATTAGCTCCTATAACAGCTAGCATCAATAAGCTTTATTTGGCAGGAACCATACACTACAGGTGATATTACACTCACTACACTTCTTTATAAAAACTAAGGTACTGACCCACTTAAATTTACATTCATTTGGTGCTATTGCTACTGTGAACAGGAAGGGGAAAAGTGAGCAGCCCTGTCTACAACCTCTGCTGATCACAATTGGTTTTAAAATATTTATCTAGAGCATGCAGCTTTTTAATATTTTGTTATTTCACTTAGATTTACTTTCATATTTTTTGCAGGCCATGTTCTTGAGCTATGGGCCCAAGTTCAAGTCTCAGACTGTGGTGGAACCGTTCTCCAACATTGAGTTGTATAACCTCATGTGTGGTATGTTTGGGTTCTAATCTCTTACATTATTTTAGATTCACATGACATGAGCACACTTTAGAATCCCTCTAGTTTAACCTATAGACATATATAAATGTACATAGCTAACCCTCTATCCACCGTGTTCCAAATAGGAAGTGATCATGGACTGCTCTTGCAGCTCCATTCACTCCGACTCCAATTCACTTTATATTAGAAAATTGTCTCTTCTCTCTCCGTAAAATGCTCCGTAAATGCTGCAGTCAGGTTCATCATTCTTGGTCTTAAAATGTTTGTATTGACCCTAATCCACTGATCCTGGTATTTTTATTTGACTATTGTGTCTGTAACTCAAAATATGAACATCAGTAAGAGACAAATCAGCTGTCTTCTTTCTCAGAAGTCACTCCCGCTAGCATTAGCAACAGGTTTGGTTGACAGTTTTGTTAAGCGCCCAACCCCTGCTAAACCAGTGGTGTGTGCAGGAAGTCGAGTAACCTTCCATAGCTTTGGTCCAGATTGGCTCTTTGGTTGCTATGATACTTGCAGTTAGTTTTCAAATTCGCCCCATAACTGCCAGCCTCGCTGACTGGAGCCGAACGTTATGGGTGATGTCACACTCGCTGACTCCACTTCGATATGGTTCAACCTGAGTTGGAGACAGGTCAAAATTCTCAGGTGCAAGTTGCTGTTTAACTGTCAGATTGTAGATTTGTTTACCTGGTTTATGGTTAATATCTCTGTAATCACTGGGCCTGTCCACATGAAATAAATGCTGGCACCAAGTCTAACGTCTCTGTCAGTATAAATAAACAAAAGTGATATGATTTTTTCACAATAGCTTCAGAAAGATGTGCCATTGTTGTTGTTCAACCCCAAAGATATGTTTTTAGTTGAAAGGATAAGATTAATATGACATACTTTTAATCTTGATTCAGTATATTTTTCATTGAAGTAACAGAACTCGTACTTGAGTAAAGGTTTTGGTTCCTCTTCCCAGTAATTCTACAAGTGAAAAACACTTTATGTTGACAATATGAAATGATTTGATGATTTGTGTTTCTTGCAGCTCCTTCGGATGTGATTTATTTTGTCTCATTTTTGTCTCTATCGTTTGAAAATAACACATTTTATACATTATTTAATGTTTTATCCTTTACATTGATTTCACCTCAAATTTTAAATCAGATGTTACTCCCTTACTCTTTCAGTTATTCTTACTTGAGTAGTACTTTTCCCAAGTACCTTTTTACTCTTACTTGAGTAATTTCTTGGACCATTACTTTGTAGTTCTACTTAAGTAATATTATTTACATTATTCTTAGTACAATTTTTGGCTACTCTACCATCTCTGAGATCATATAAACACATAAATAAGTCAGTCTCAAGCTAGCTAGCATATTAGTATCAATATCAAGATACATTTTGCTCAAATGTATGGGGTACATAGCCTTTCATTCGATTTTATTTTACATTTGAAATAATTCCTAGTTGATGTTGCTCCTCAGATGTGTTGGAGATCATTCCGGCTGAGAACAACGGAACCCACGGAGCTCTGAACCACCTGCAGAGGGAGCCTTTCTTCAGCCCCTCCTTCCCCCCAGAGCTGAGCCCTGCTCTG
This sequence comes from Periophthalmus magnuspinnatus, assembly GCF_009829125.3. Taxonomy (NCBI): domain Eukaryota; kingdom Metazoa; phylum Chordata; class Actinopteri; order Gobiiformes; family Gobiidae; genus Periophthalmus; species Periophthalmus magnuspinnatus. Next base: position 29,652,069 of record NC_047136.2, read on the forward strand.
GACTGTTCCCTGACCAGCCTGACCCCCCCTGATACCCTAGGCTGTTCCTGCAACCTGCTGGTACCAGGACTAAACCAGGACTAAGGCAGTACAGAACCAAGACTAGTCTAGGACAAAACCAGGATTCAACCAGAAATGACCCAGGAACGAACCAGGACAAAATATTGAACTAATCCAAGACTGAACCAGGACTAGACCAGGACTGAACGAGGACCTGACCAGGATTAATTAGGAATCAAACAGTACTGAAACAGGGGCTAAACCAGAACTGCACCACAATTAGCCCAGGATTAAACCAGAGACTGAACCAGGACTGCTAGAGCTGTGCGCTATGGGTTGTGTCACACTCCCTCAGTCTAGTTTATGCAGTCTATGGTTCAGAGACACTCTCTGCAGCCCCCTTGAAAAAGAAATCAATCAAGGGGTTATTGCAGAAGTTCAAAATAAGAGATGAGGAGCTTTTCAGATCTCTCTTTCTAACTGAATAATCAAGTAAGCAGAATTCATAACATTTCCCTTTTACAATAAAATATATACCTATGTTATATATGAGACATATATAACATAGGTATCCTCCACATAGGTCCCTGACACATTGACATCTAAATAATGTGTCAACCAGTGGCAGGCCATTAAGGTCAGCAATGCCTTCTCCTCTAGCCTAAATATGCTCGGAAAAGTGAATTTATTTTATTTTCATAAATATGTATGGAAAAATATTCACTATTCTGTGTTCTCTTTATGTCATATTATATCCACTTCGTTGAGTGGCTTCCAATGTTGTTTATTGTGGTAGAGTTTCAAGCTAATTATATTTCAGCTAGCTTGTGGGCCTTCAGAGTAAACAGAGCAGGCCCTGCCCACTGTAAGTAGACACAATTTCAATAGCCAATCAGATCTCCATTCTGCATTTCAGGGCTAGCTAGAAGGCCCGACACAAACGTGTACGTGTACTGTGATTGGATACGTATACGCACTGCTACAGTGTGAAAGACGGCAGTTTGCAGAATGTCTAACTAAACCCGGAGACAGCTCTTGCTATATTTTTAACCCATAATGGCCGAAGTTTAAGAGATTGATCTGGTTGCAGATATACTTTATACTAAATACAAGACGGCATTTCACGAAAAGCTGGATATTATGAGAAGAGGTCGGCTGACCCCTGTGCTAGCTAACCTGTCCCAGCAAGAAAAAGGGTTTGTCCGTCATTTGCAAATTGTACTGTTCTTGTACGGCTGGGCACTTACAAGCTACGGTGCATTTGAAAACGTTTGGAGACATTTGAGTGGAGTGTAGCTCAGCTGCACACAGGGAAATGGAGCTCCACAATGAAAAAGTGATTTTATAATGCTAATAATAATGTGGTGCACTGAAGTCACCTCAGTTAAAACTGCACTAAAGTTCATTTAATCTCAGCTGTGCCACATTTTCAGTTATTTGCTGTTGTACAGCCTATTGTCAAAAAATGCTAATGATCTATTTACTTTATTTTCAAAGAATAGTTTGTTTTGTTATTGTCTGGTCATTTTAAAATGAAAACAGAAAATTGCTTAATTAGGTAAAAAGGCCTTCTGGAAAGGCCCCTGAATTTTATAATCTAAACTAGACCCTCTGCTAGTGAGAATGATAAGCAATGTTCACACTGCAGGCCAAATCTGATTTTTTTAATTTTTTTTCCCCAATTGTGATCTGTATCAGATTTTTTCATGTCAGTGTGAACAGCTCAACTCCAGTTTTTTCAAACCCCGGCCTCATTCGTATGTGATAATAAATCTGATATGTATCCAATATCACTGCAATTGGAATGCTCATTGAAAATAGAGTTTTGGTATGCAAGAGTTAGGGAAAGGCGATCACTTGCATAAGCAAATGTTCTCCTGCTCATTCAAAAGTTATTAAAAAAGTTGGTATCAGTGAAGCAGCTCACATCAGTGTCCCACCACTCTTGGCTCCAACTCCTCATCCACACACTCCTCAAAATGGAAATGTTAGAAAGGCTCCCACATACCGCCATAACCAAAATCCTTGCCCTCTTCCTTTTTAATATACTTTGTGAAATCACGTGATAAAGCAAATGTTGACTCCAGTTACTCAAATAATTTGAAATAGTCAAAAATACTCCAGGACTGAGAGAACACGAGGCCATGTTTACTGCCACTGCGTGTGACAGTGTGTGACATTGTGTTATGTTGTGTGACATTGTGTGACGTTATGTGATGTTGTGTGACGTTGTGTGTCACTGTGTGATGTTATGTGATGTTGTGTGATATTGTGCGCATGCAGATCACTTCGCGGCCACATTCCTTTCGCATTTGGGATCTGATACAAACAAAAATCCAAATTGGGCCACATACTCTGCAGTGTGAGTGTAGCCTAAGTCACTTCTAAAATCTCTATGTGACTGTAAAAGAAAAATTCAAATCTGAAGTCTGTGCAGCATTTTGAAGTGTGCCCAAGTCATTGCTGTCTTGGGCACATTCTGAGGATGAACTGGGACCTGGTGAAATGAACTTTTGAGAAGAAAACAGCTTCAGCTAAATACACAAAAAAAATCTTGAATATTTGGGACCTGTTGTTTGCAATGGCATTGTTGAGGTGCTGAAAATCTCCACATGGATGCCACCCATTGTCAGACTTTGGAACCATGTGAAGGGGAGAAGCCCAGGAACTCCTCTTTGGCTTTTACAAGCTTGGCCACATCTAAACGGCATGCACATGCAGAAACTGGTGGGCCCACTGTAGTAACACCGTGTTTAGCTACTGTAGAAGAAAATGTAGGGACAGTAAGGGCAGGAAATTGGAAACTAAAAGACATTCCCTGTAGCTAGCATGGCCCTGTCCAGGTCCCAAAATGTCTGCAGAGGAGGCAGGCATGATGCTGTGCTGATCCACCAGTGCACGCAGCTGCTAGTGAACACCAGCTCTCTCATTTTCCTGCTGCTGAAATGAATACGGAGAACACAGTACTCCAAAACAGTGATGGCAGAGGCTTTCTTCACAGTCAGAAGTTTACAAGCATTTCATTAGTATTTGGTACCATTGCCTTTAAACTGTATGACATTGGTCAAGGGTTTTGAATATTCTTCCTCAAGCTTCTCAACAGGAATTTTGTCTCATTCCTCCTGACAGAACAGGTGTAACAGAGCTAAGTTTGTGGCCATCTTGCCTACACATGCCTTTTCAGGTCTGTTCATACATTTTCAATAGAATCGAGGTCAGGGCTTTGTGATGGCCACTCCAAACCATTGACTTTGTTATCCTTAAGCCATTTTGTCACCAGTTTGGCAGTATGCTTCAGGTCATTGTCCATTTGTAAGACCCAAGCTTTAACCTCCTGGCTGATGTCTTGAGATGTTGCTTCAGTATTTCCACATAATGTTTTTTTCCTCATGATGCATCTATTTTGTGAAGTGTACCAGTCCCTCTTCAGCAAAACAACCCCACAACATGATGCTGCCATCCCCATATTTCACAGTTGGAATGGTGTTCTCGGACTTGCAAGCTTCCCCCTTTTTCCTCCAAATGTAGCGATGGCCATTATGATAGTTCATTTTTTGTTTCTTCAGACCACAGGACACGCCTCCAAAAATTAAGCCATTTTACCTGTGACCTCCTCCCTAGGGAGGTGTTCCGGGCATGTCCCACCGGAAGGAGGCCCCAGGGAAGACCCAGGACACGCTGGAGGGACTATGTCTCGGCTGGCCTGGGAACACCTTGGGGTCCCACTGGAGGAGCTGGAGGACGTGTCCAGGGTGAGGGAAGTCTGGGAGTCCCTGCTTAGACTGCTGCCCCCACAACCCGGCCCAGGATAAGCCAAAGAAAATGGATGGACGAATGGGCCTGTGACCTTTCGTAAACTGTAATCTGCCATTTCTTTGGGAGAAATGGCTTCTTCCTGAGTGTCCTTTCAGCCCATGTTGGTACAGTACAGTCGTTTCACTGTGGATAACGACACACTCTTACCAGCTTCAGCAGCATCTTCACAAGGTCTTTTGCTTTTGTTCTTGGGTTGATCTGCACATTTCAGACCAAAGCAGGTTCATCTCTGGGACACAGAACCCGTCTCCTTCTTAAGCACTGTGATGGCTGGACATTCCCATGGTGTTTATACTTGACTAATTGTTTGAACAGATGAACATGGCACCTTCAGGCATCTGGAAATTGCACCAAGGATGAATCCACAGTCCTCTTCTGGATATCTTGGCTGATTTCTTTTACTTTTCCATGAAGTTACACAAAGAAGTAGTGTGTTTCAGGTGAGCTTCAGATACATCCACAGGTGTGTCTCTAATTAACTCAAATGTCAATAATCCAGTAGCTTCCAAAGACATGACATCATCATCTGGGTTTTCCCAAATTGTTCAAATGCACTGTATGTAAACTTCTGACTTTGAAGAAAGTAATGAAAAATTTTCAAAACAAAAAAAATCTCATTATTCTGGACTAAAATGTATTAATGGAATGCCTGGAAAGCATTTCGCTCCTTCTGTGGTGCGTCTGTGGTGCATCAAGATGTTTCCATTTAATAAAAAACCCTGCCGTTTTCCAAGGAAGTGGAGGGCTTAGAGGCAATGCACTAACGTCAACAGTGCATTCCTCAACACCAGGACTAACCTGGACTAAACCAAGACTGACCCAGTACTGAAGCAGGTCTAAACCAGGACTGAACCAGGAACATAGTAGTTCGTTCACATCGTTCTGTATCTGCTGTGCATCTGCTCTGCCCAAACTCTGGATCCAGACCTGGTTTTGGACAAGGTTTTGGTTAAATCTGCTTTCTGTCTCAGATGCATCCCTCACAGCTCATCTGCAGCTCATCCATTCCATCAGAATTGTCAAATATGTATTTATAATTCCAGATTTAAATGGTTGCAATTACCAAGTTCAATAATTCTGCATTTCTTTAGGTAGTCCCCTGTCCTTTGTGAGACCTAAATCTGTCAAATGCCCTACTTGTGTGTCAGATGCCCTCCCTGTGTCTCCATGGGGTCTTATTCTGTGTAAAAGCTGCTAACTCTATAGTTTAGACCTCTACAAATGTGTACTGATATGTGAACGCTCCTGGATGGGTTACAAATGTGAACTTTAACTGATTCTCAATAAAATGTTATTTACATTTTGTTCAGTTATAAATAGCGGCATATTTTCATAGCTCATTTTGCTCATTGCCTTATTTACTGAGTGCAGGGCGGTGTGACCTCCTGACTCACTGTTTACTATAAATAAACTGATAAACTTGACTTTGAGCTCCTGTTTCCAGTAAAACGAGCTTCACTGAACAAACAGCATTTCTGAGATTTTCTTTAGACTGGAAATGATTCAATGATCTGACACACAGAGATACAGGAGGATGAGATCATCTGACAAATAGGGCTAACCCTGTTTTTCTTTTCAGAATGACAGCAGCATCAACAACAGACTCAACCTAACCTCAGAAGAAGGTAATCCTCTGCATCCTCCCCTCCATCTCTGACCCTCTTGCATCCTCTTCTCCTTTAACTGTCTCCTCTGCTCCCCTGACCCTCTCCTCTCCATCCTCTGCTCCTCTGACCCTCTCCTCTCCATCCTCTGCTCCTCTGACCCTCTCCTCTCCATCCTCTGCTCCTCTAACTGTCTCCTCTTCTCCTCTGACCCTCTCCTCTGCCTCCTCTGCTCCTCTATCTATCTCCTCTGCTCCTCTAACCCTCTCATCTCCATTCTCTGTACCCCTGACCCTCTCCTCTCTATCCTCTGCTCTTCTGACCCTCTCATCTCCATCCTCTGCTCCTCTTGCTGTCTCCTCTTCTCCTCTAACCCTCTCCTCAGCATCCTACTCCTCTAACTGTCTCTTCTGCTCCTCTGACCCTCTCTTTTCCATCCTCTGCTCCTCTAAGTGTCTCCTCTGCTCCTCTCTAAGTGGCTGCATCAGAAAGGACCCATCTACCTTTTGGACCTCCAGCTCTGCTCCAGGGGGGTCAGAGCCACTGCCATCTCCATCATGAGGGCTTTGTGAGCGGGTACAGCAGGGACAGACTCATGCCTCTGTGGACGTCCTACACACTCCCCAAATCTGTCAGTATCTGTACACTTGTTTCCATTTCACTTTTTGCTAATCCGGGAATGAAGATACTCAAAACTGCAGAGTTAATGGGACAAGAGAGAACATTGACTGACGCAGAAAAAAAGACAAAAAGAAACAAAATAATCATTATAACCGTAATCATTTCTCAAACACTGGATCCTGTGATAAACCGCTATATTTCCAGTGACGTGAAGCTGACATGCTAGCAAAACATAGATATGTGAGTTAAGACCAGCTGTTTCCTGTTCCTGTGTGTTTCTGTGTTTTTTGGATAAGATCCAGTTTAGAACTGGTTTAGTCCTCACTTAGACCTGGTTTAGATCAAGTTTAGACATAATTTAGACCTACTTTACTCCTCATTTAGACCTAGTGAAATACTTGTTTAGTCCTTGTTCAATCCTGGTTTAGACCTGGTTTAGTCCTAGTTTAAACCTAGTTTAGTCTTGCTTAGTCCTGGTGTAGTCCTGGATTAGACTTGGATTAGTCCTGGTTTAGATCTGGTTTAGACCTTTCTATGTTTTTTGGATACACAACAGTCACGTATTATATAACAAAAAGAAATAATAAATAAAAATAAATAAAATATTTCCAGTGGATAATGCAGCTAATATGAGCCAAACCCAATCCATTAAATAAAGAGATGCGAAGAACGGAATAAATAAAAGTGAAAGTGAAATAAATGCAGCAAAAGCTGATGGTAAACCAGAAGTAATTTTGTGTTTACTCTAGTAAGGATCAGTAGTACTAGTAGTAGTAGTAGAAGTAGAAATGGCAGTAGTAGTATCAGTAGTAGTGGCAGTAGTAGTAATAGTAGTATCAGTAGTACTAACCCCTCTGTCTCTCAGCCCTCCCCTGGTCCTTTGGGTCCTCTTGTCTCAGACTGTCTCCGCCCTGATGTTCGGGTTCCTCCAAACCAGAGTTCCTCCTGTGATGTCTACAGCTCCAAGAACCTCAGCGCCGGGTTCCTCTTCCCTCCAAGTAACTCCTCTACACTACAGAACCGTCCTGGTTTAAACCTGGTTTAGACCTGGTTAAGATGCCCCAAGCCCCCATATTTAGAACTGATTTAGTCCTCGCTTAGACCTGGTTTAGATCAAGTTTAGACATAATTTAGACCTAGTTTACTCCTTAGATAATTTAGACCTAGTTTACTCCTCATTTAGACCTAGTGAAATACTTGTTTAGTCCTTGTTCAATCCTGGTTTAGACCTGGTTTAGTCCTGGTTTAAACCTGGTTTAGTCTTGCTTAGTCCTGGTGTAGTCCTGGATTAGACTTGGATTAGTCCCGGTTTAGATCTGGTTTAGACCTGGTTTAGATGCCCCAAGCCCCCATATGTAACATTTCTGGTGGCAGGCAAATCATATGCTTATCTTCATGGAAAAACATTAAAGTTATACTTTGAAATGTACCAGGCAAATGAACAACATCTTTAATGCATGCATATGATCTGATTAGTGCATTAATATGATCTAATGTTATGAAGCTTTAATAATATTTGTGTTCGTTCAAGATCTGAACTCTTCAGCAGAGCAGCAGTTTGATGCTCTCACCACCTCCAACATCATCCCCATGCTCCCAGAGTTTAAGAGTGAGTCCTAAACACACTGCAGAATTGAACTCAAAGCACAGGCTACAGCAACAGTGATGACCGTGACACCGCCGTGTTTGTGGAAGAGTCGCTCAGACTAGACTGAGGGCATGCAGTAATATGCAGTGGGTTTACAGTGAAAGTACATTTCAAAGACCAATTACACAGTGTTTCTGAGCCTGGGCTCCTTCAAATGATACATAACTGCACCAGACAGCTCACATCTCCTGACTGCAGCACACACCTGTGGCCTTCTACGTGCACTTTGAAGGCTGTGTAAAAATACACGTCCAAATGTTTTTACCCATGCATGCTATCCTCCGCCTAAGCCCTCCTCTGCTTCTCTGACCCTCTCCTCTGCTCCTCTAACTCCCTCCTCTGCTCCTCTGACCCTCTCCTCTGCTCCTCTGACCCTCTCCTCTGCTCCTCTAACTCCCTCCTCTGCTCCTCTGACCCTCTCCTCTGTTCCTCTGACCCTCTCCTCTGCTCCTCTACTCCTCTAACTCCCTCCTCTGGTCCTCTGACCCTATCCGCTCCTCCTTCTGTCTGTTTCTTTCAGGGATCTGGAGTTACTTTCATGACTCTCTGCTCCCACGATATTCATGGCTCTATGAAGAACTAAATGTGGTGAGCGGCCCAGTGTTTGACTATGACTTCAATGGACGATATGACTCCTCGGACCAGATTCTTCAGTGAGTCCTAGTTTATTCCTGGTTTATTCCTGGTTTAGTCCTGGTTTAGTCCTGGTTTAGTCCTGGTTTAGTCCTATTGTAGTCATGTTTTAATCCTGGTTTAGCACTAGTTTAGTCCTGGTTTAAGATTAAGGTTTAATTCATGCTCTGCATTTGACCCATCCTTCAGTGTCTCTGGGTTAAATCTGTCAGAAGCAGAGGGAGCCATCTACAGGTCTTCAGTTAGTCTTGGTCAGGAGCGCGGATGGAGGATTTGACCTATTTTGCAAATTTTGGGTTGATAATTCTGAGTTTTTTTCTGTGTTTGTTCCGTGTGTGTTCCAGGTTCGTTCCGGGCTCTAGAATTCCTGTTCCAACGCATTTCTTCATCGTTCTGACAAGCTGCTCAAACTCCTCTTCCTCACTTCTGAGCTGTGACAAGCCTCTGAAAACAGTGTCCTTTATCCTGCCCCACAGAGCACCTACAGAGATCTGTGAGGTACTAGTACCATTACTACTACAACTACCACTACTGATGCTACTAATACTACTGCCACATAGAGCACCTTCAGAGAACTGTGAGGTTGTCGTAATGACTAGTGCATCAAAGGTGCAGACACAGGACTTAAAAATTGAACAAGGTTTATTTAAAAGAAAATACAAAGGCTGGGCGTTGGGAGCTGGGTCGGAGAGGTGATTTACAGGTCAAAAAAATGGGATCATGGCAGGATAAACTGACGATCTGGCAGCATGTGGAGAAATGAGCAGGGTCCTCGAGGGTTCGTGGGAGTTTGCCCAACCAGTCCACATGTGCTTTGTAGATCTGGAGAAGGCATTTGACCGTGTCCCTCGTGGTGTCCTTTCGGGGGTGCTCCAGGGCTAAAGGCTGTCCAGTCCCTGTATGACCGGAGCAGGAGCTGTGTTTGCATTGCTGGCAGTAAGTCAGACCTGTTCCCGGTGCTTGTTGGACTCTGCCAGGGCTGCCCTTTGTCACCGGTTCTGTTCATTGTTTTTATAGGCGCAGTTAGGGCCTGGAAGGGCTCCAGTTCAAGAACCACAGGATCATTTCTCTGCTGTTTGCAGATGATGTTGCCCTGATGGCTTCATCAAGCCAGGACCTGCAGCAGGTACTGGGACTGTTTGTAGCCGAGTGTGAAGTGGCTGGGATGAGAATCAGCTCTTCCAAATCCGAGGTTCTCGACCAGAAAAAGGTGGCTTGCTCTCTCTCTCTGGGTGGGGAGTCCCTGCCTCAAGTGGAGGAGTTCAAATATTAAGTACTGGTCTACTTGTCAAGTATTGGTCTTGTTCACGAGTGAGGGAAGGATGGAGCGTGAGATTGACAGGCAGATTGGTGCAGCATCTCCAGTGATGCTGGTAAAGAAGGAGCTGAGTCAAAAGGCAAAGCTTTCAATTTACAGGTCAATCTATGTTCCTACCCTCACCTATGGTCATGAGCTGTGGGTAATGACTGAAAGGACAAGATCGCGGATATGAGTGGCCAAAATGAGTTTCCACTGCAGGGTGGCTGGGCACTCCCTTAGAGATAGGGTGAGGAGCTTGGTCACACAGGAGGAGCTTGGAGTAGAGCCGCTGCTCCTCCAGCTGAGGTAGCTTGCCCCTGGATGCCTCCACAGGGAGGTGTTCCAGGCATGTCCCACCGGGAGGAGGCCCCGGGGAAGACCCAGGACATGGTGGAGGGACAATGTCTATTTCTTTTGTAACTGTGACTTTTGTTGTTTCAGAGTTCAGGGGCAGAGTCTGTGTGGGTGGAGGACCTGATGTGGTTCCACCAGTCACGTGTCAGGGATGTGGAATGGCTCACAGGATTGGACTTTTACCATGGGAGCTCTCGACCAATCACAGAGCTGCTCCAAATGAAGACCCTCCCCACCGGACTGGTTCCACCATTTTAGAGCCAAAGGCACCATTTTTGCGCTGATTTGCCATTTTAGGATTGTACAGGAGCAAATAGAGCTGGTTATGATCATAGATTGTATAAAGAAGAGGAGTAAGGGAGTATGATGTCACCCATAGGGGCAAATTTGGTCTGTTGTTGATGTTCAATTCTTGAGTTACGGATACAGTAACAAAATAAAAACACCAGGATCATGTAGAGTGGATAAATATGAATATTTTATAACCAAAATGATGAATCTGACAGCAGACGTTACAGAGAGAGGGGACACAGTTTTTTTTTTTTCAATAGAAAGTGAATTGGAGGAGGAAGTGTGCCCATGTTCAGCTCCTATTTGGAATGCAGCAGCTAGCAGGTTAGCTATGTCCTTTTATATATATAGTTTATGGTTATACATGATTAATATAAAATATTTTTGCACAAGATTATTACTTAAACTGTGACACTTTTATTATTGCACTTTTTATTGTTTTTAAAGAGGGGGCATTATGCAAAGTTGACTTTTTGGAGCTTTATACCAATGTTATAATGTTCCCTCATCAAAAACCTGCCTGAAGAGGTTTTAGATGTCATCCATGCATGTTTGAGTAATTTAGTGATCTCTCCCTGGCCCCATTTCAACCCGTCACCTATGCTCCCACACGACCAATGCACAAAGCCTTCTCCAGCACATCCTAAAGATTCTCAGTGGGGTTAAGATTCTGTGATGGCCAGTCCATGTGTGAAAATTATGTCTTGTCTTGTCCTGAACCACTCTTTCACAGTTTAAGCCCGATGAATCCTGGCATTGTCATCTTGGAATATGATTTTGCCATCAGGGAAGAAAATATCCATTGATGGAATCACCTGGTCATTCAGTATATTCAGGTAGTCAGCTCACCTCATTCTTTGAGCACAGACTGTTGCTGAACCTAGACCTGACTTGTACCTATTGGCTCGTACCTATTTGCTAAGTTAAATCCAGGTGGCGACTTTTTTTTGACCAGGCAGTGTATGTTATGTATTAGCAGTTAATGCCCCAGAGAAGTGTCATACCACCTTAGCCAAAGAAAAGAAATGTTAGTTAAAAGTTTGTTAGGAAAGACCATCTTTCTTTGAACAGGAATGGAGACCTTAGACATTATCTATCTCCTCATCATCTATAACATCATCCTCAAAAGGGCTAGCCCATATGCTAATATATGTGAGAGCACCCATTAGGAGCCTGAATGATTACACTAAGGGGCAGTTCACACTTAGTTTAGCTCATTGGACCTAGCCTACAAACATAAGCTGTAAAAAAACAGGTGTGTTAGTTTCATGGTAGTTAGTTCCTCCCTTCAGACAGATATAAGGCAATGTCCCACAGTAATCTGACCAGAACTGAAAAAGTGTCTTGGACGAGAGGCCAAACGTCTTCTCCTACAATGTTTTGTCCAGCTGACAGATTTTAATTTTTCTTTTCCTATGGATCATATTTGGATGACTGAGGGATTACACCGACACCCCCTCTTAAAATTTAAATGAACGTCTCGAATGTCAATGTCATTTCAGTGTGTATAACATTTTTTAAAATAAATTGCCTGTAACATTGACAATGCCTGAAAACACCAGAGAATGGCAGTGTGCTGAGTTTTTGTTATTTAACCTTTTTATCATACTTCTTTCCTTTTTTCAGCAGAACACTTCTTAGTCACACACTTTCTGGTTTGTGTTGGCTAGACATCAGAAATACCAGGATAAGCGTTCCCGATTGGCTGTGAAAAGGGGGAAAAAATGTGGAAGAGACTAGTGAACCAATGAGAACAAATGATTAAGGAGGCACATGTTGAAGATTTCATGTTTAAAAAAAAAAAAAAATCTGAAAACTACATAGTGAGTTAAAATAGGGAGCTTTCTACCATGTTATAATGTTCTATTATCAAAAACATGTCTGAACAGGTTTTAGATGCCATTCGTGCATCTTTGAGTAATTTAACGATCTCTCCTGGACCCTATTCAAAGCCTCCTTATGGTTAGCAACATGATCCTCTACAAGCCTATGTCACCCATGCTCCCATACGACAATTCTATTAACAATACATATACTAAAGCATCATACAAAATAATGCACTGTAACTTGACAAACCTGATGTGATGGGCAGTAGTTTCATTAGTGGGAAGCAGCTGATTCTGTGATAGTGCTCTGAAAGGGGAGGGACTTAGCACAGAGACCAAAGGGAGGCACACATTCGCCGTGGCATTGTTTTGATAAGCTTCTGCAATATCACAGAATTTTTTTCCATCCAGTGTTGCATAACTTTTTCACCAAGATGTTGCACTGATGGTGGTAGAGTCTGACCGCTGCACAAAGCCTTCTCCAGCACATCCCAAAGATTCTCAATGGGGTTAAGGTCTGGACTCTGCGGTGGACAATCCATGTGTGGAAAATGATGTCTCATGCTCCTGAACCACTCTTTTACAATTTGAGTCCGATGAATCCTGGCATTGTCATCTTGGAATATGCCTGTGCCATCAGGGAAGAAAAAAATCCATTGAGGGAATAACCTAATCATTTTTTGAGCATAGACTGTTGCTGAACCTAGACCAGTCCAACTGCAGCAACCCCAACCTATTTGCTTAGTTAAATCCAGGTGGTGACTTTTTTTTGGCCAGGCAAGGTAAATATATTATGTGTCAGCAGTAAAGTAAAACATCCCCTATTTATTAATAATCATGCTACATGACATTTAAAACCCAGAGTCTACATTTTTCAAGTGCAGCTAAGTACAGGGATGATGGTGGGGAAAGGAGGTAAGTGAAAACTGGAATTTTCAAAGCACTCAAGCTTTAATACAGAACAACATGGGATTTCTCAAACATGCAGGAATCATATGAGACAGCACTGTTAAACATGTTTCATGTTTGTGCATAATATGTCCTAACAATTCATGGGTTTCAGAAAAATGATTCCTTCCCGATTTGAAGGATTTTGGGAGGACCCATTTCACTTTCGTTTTTCTCATTCATAAAATCAAAATTCTCCCTCTGCCCATTGCTACAACTCGATAACTCGGCGCGCTGCTCATATTGAACACTCTCTCACAGACAAATGAATGGTGAAGCCAATCCCCATCTTAAAGTATATAGCATGTTTATTTTCATGATATTTCACTGATCTGCTCTCCTCACAGTCACATGTAAAAAAGCAGGTTTAGCGTCACTAGATGTTTACTAGAACCACACAAGTCCAGAAATCTCAACTGAAAGTGGATTCGCTGTAAGCTCAGATGTCAGTTTTACATTAATTATGATCTATAATAAGAGGTTTACACACTCAACTATGACTTTAAACCGGACTCTGGTCTCATATAAATGTGATTGAATGTAGCTGATACCCTCTAAATTGTTCATAATTTACAAGAAGGCTATAGGAAAAACACATCCAGCGTGATGTCACTGGTTGAATGTTCAGCAGTTATCATGGTGACACGTTGCACACATACACTGTTTGACACTGCTTGTTACTATAGAAGCCTGGATGGAGAGGTTGTGCACATTCCTCCGGCCTGATGAAGCAGATGAGAAATGCTCAATCCAGTCATTTCACCAAACACCACACAACAGTTTACACAAGGAATGCCAATGAGCTCAGCTTTTGGCTTTGAGGAAAGACTTTCCTTCAGCAACCTGAAACATGCAAAGGAACCCCCCAGATATGTACTTCTGGTCAGGGTCTGGCGCATACCTGGTCCACTGCTCCTGACACATTTAACCATAGACGGATAGAATAGAGGTTTATATTCTCTGGGCATCTTCTGCCAGCCGCCATGATTTCACTCCACTGACTCTCACTCCAATTGACTTTATATTGACAAAACGTCTCTACTCTCTCTGTGACTGCTGTTGCCACGCTCGTCATTTTGGTCTGAAAATGTTCTTATTAACGAGCTCTACATGATCCTGGAGTTTTTATTTAAATCAAGATATGAACATTAATAACAGACAAATCAGGTGCCCTCTTTCCCTGAGGTCACTCCTGCTATAGTTAGCAAAAGGTTTGATTGACAGTGTTGCTAAGTGCCTGCTACCTGTTAAACCAGGGTGCAGGTGGAAGGGGCGTTGCCTTCAGCAGGCTCACCCCTAATTGGTTCTTTGGTTGCTATGAGACTTGCACTTGGAACTGGGCTCCAGATTAGCCACTATAACTGGTAGCCTCAATGAGCTTCATTTGAAGCCTGTCATTCTCCAATTTGAGTCAGAGCCAAATTTGCATCAGTCATACTAGTCTTTAGACATTAAACATTTGTAAAATAACATACCGCTGTAATCACAAAACACATTAAACATCACACTCACTCGGTGGAGGTAAGATACTATTGTACCCAGAGCTGCCCTGGGGCAAACTGACAGAAGTGAGGTTGCCAATCTGATGCCAAAAGCATCAGTGTTCTTGCATGTAGTAGGTGACGATGCGCTAGAAGTTTATAACAACTTTCAGTTTCAAACACAAGATGACAAAATGAAGTTGGATAAAATACTTGAGAAGTTTCAGGAGTACTGTATTCCGAAAAGAAACGTCACATTTGAGAGGCACAGATTCTTTACATGTGTTCAGAAAACGGGAGAGACAGTTGACCAGTACGTGACCGAGCTCAGAAGCAGAAGCAAGACATGAGAATTTGGAGAGCTAACAGATTCGTTGATAAAAGACAGACTTGTTTGCGGAATTCCAGATAATAGTCTACGTGAAAGGCTATTGAGAGAAGAAAATTTGGACCTAGAAAAAGCAATTAACATATGCCGAGCAGCAGAAACGATGAGAACGCAAGCAAAAGAACTGGTAAGTGAGAGTTGCAATGTCGATGCAGTGAGAAGAGAAGAACGAAGAGCAGTTACGAAGAAAAGCATCGCTCCCAACATCAAGAGAGTGAAACAAAACTAGCGCACAAAGACGTGCAAGGAACAGTGTGTAGTCGATGTGGCACGCAGCATCCTCCCAGAAAATGCCCCGCATATGGTAAAGTATGTAAAAATTGCAACAAAAAGAACCATTATGCAAAACAGTGCAAGAGCCAGGCACCACACAGCAAAGTGCATACAGTGAATGAGAGTGACTCAGAGGAATTTTATGTGGATTTAGTAACAGAACAAAATACAGATAAGAAAGATTGGATGTTGAACTTGAAAGTGAATGACACAAACATTGTGATGAAGTTAGACACTGGAGCTCAAGCAAATGTAATTTCAGAGACAGGGCTTAACAACATTAGACCCAGACCTAAATTGCATGCGACAAAAATGAAAGTGAGTGGATATTCAGGAGCAGCAATACCAGTTAAAGGAAAATGCATGGTCAAAGTGACACACAAAGAAAAAGAACATACACTTTCATTTATAGTAGTGCCAGGGAACGCACAGACCATATTAGAATTATCTGCGTGTGAGAGACTGAATCTAGTCAAAAGAGTGCTAGCAGTGGAAAATGCAAATACAGATTATGAAGACCTGATGGGAGAGTACAAGGATCTGTTTCAGGGTCTAGGCTGTCTTCCTGGAGAGCATACCATCCAAGTCGACAGGAAGGTGCCACCAGTCATCAATCCATGCTGAAAAGTGCCATTTGCTCTTCAAAAGCCCTTGAAAGAAGAACTGGACAGGATGGAAAGACTGAGAGTGATTGAGCGAATTGACGAACCAACCGACTGGGTGAGTTCTCTAGTCATTGTGAATAAAAAGAATGGCAAGCTTAGAGTTTGTATGGACCCAAGAAATTTGAACAGAGCCATAAAACTAGAACATTTCAAGCTACCCACTAGAGAGGAGATAATGTCACAGTTCGCTAACGCAAAGTACTTCAGCAAGTTAGATGCGTCGTCTGGATTTTGGCAGCTGAAATTGGATGGTGCAAGCTCAAAATTATGCACATTTAACAGTCCATTTGGCAGATACCGATTCTTGAGGTTACCATTCGGCATAGCCTCAGCACCTGAGGTATACCACAAAACTATTCACATGATCTATGAGCATCTGGAAGGAGTTGACACATCAATGGATGACATAATTGTATGGGGAAGTACGAAAACTGAACATGACAATAGGCTGAAATGTGTCTTATAAGCAACAAGGAAAGTAAACTTAAAGCTGAACAAAGAGAAATGCCAGCTGGGCGTGAAAGAACTGATATTTGTTGGAGACATTCTGAGCAGTGAGGGTGTTAGGCCTGACCCCAGAAAGGTATCAGCGATTGAAAACATGCCAAGACTGCAATGAAAGAAAGACATACAGAGATTCAATGGGATGTTAAACTACATGGGAAAGTTCATACCCAATCTCTCTGAACGCATGGCACCGCTGAGACAACTAACAGAAAAGAAAATAGAATGGGAATGGAGTCATGAACATGAAAAAGCTTGGAAAGACCTGAAGACACAGCTCACACTTGAACCGGTACTGAGATTCTATGATCCAGCCAAGCCCATCAGGATCTCATCCGATGCATCGCAGAGGGGACTAGGAGCTGTTCTTCTACAGCTGTTTGATGAATGGCAGCCAATTGCATATGTGTAGCCGGGCGGTTTAGGCTGTCCGGCTAACACCTTCTGCGTTGTGTTGTACAGACAAACTGAGCCACACACAGGGGTCGGCCATTCAGGGGAGGATTTATTATCTGTGTGAAACAAATAAAAATCAAAATACAGCACAGTCCAGGTCTGCCAATCCCGCACGTCTCCCCTCTGCTCTCCTTGCAGCAACTGACATTTTTTTTATAATTAACTAATTACAAATTGAAGCTTATAACAATTAAATTACATTATAAGTTGACATACAAAAATAACATTCACATACCTGTGTGAAACAAATAAAAATCAAAATACAGCACAGTCCAGGTCTGCCAATCCCGCACGTCTACAGAAAGACAAAGTATCAGACACGTGTGAGATCGCACTTGCTAACCCAAATTCACTCGCTAGCCTTACTTCTCCTAAGTGCTGTATTTACATATAAAACACTGTTCACACATATCTTTATAACAGGAATAATGGCGAAGGCCTTACAAATCAGGAACAAAACACAAACGGTACTGTCACGAACTTTCTATGAACTATTTTAACTGTAGACACGGGAACAAGTCCACTCCTTACCTCCCCTCTGCTCTCCTTGCAGCAACTGAGGGGAGCCGCACGGCCCCGCGGGAAATGCAGGCACCGCCAAAATAAAAGCCTCGGACAAAACAGCTCAATAAACTTAAAGTACAATTTCAATAGTAAACAAAAGAAGATTTTGGTGAAATAAAACAAACATAAAGACCACATGGGCTACACCCACCCCTCCCGGATTTCGCCAAAATCCATACCACTGACGCCAAACAAGGACTCAAATAAAACTCTAAGCTTTATATTCAACTAGGAAGCTACCCACTGCATAGGTTCGGAACAAACATAAGGATGATCAAGCCTTCGTCCCTCCTAGATTAATATGGTGCCTTATACACCATACAAACACCTTGCTTCTAAAACACATGAAATGACTGGAGATAAAGGGTACAGATAGCACCATGTCTCTTAAAAACACAAAACATTCTTATACAGTTTAAAATGGAGTCAACAGGGACTGAGACCTCCGACTGAGTGAACACTTTAAACTCATAGGCTTCTGAACCATGGATTCAATGAGACGGTTGACCCTCCTACTAACTCTACCCACTCGAGTCAGGACCGTCCGCCCCCCCATTAACCTCCGGCTTGGTCTGAGTCAACATGTCAGGGCTATCTTGGTCAGTCTGGGTTAGACTATCTTGTGTTTCAAGGTCAGGGGACAACTGAGTCTGAGGTGAGTACGAGTCATTTTCTACTACCAGGCTATCTAGATCGCCCTGATCTAGAGAGTGAATCAGTTCGTGTTGGGACTGCCCCCCACATTCAGTCTCTGGGCAATACTGACTTGACTGCTCTGACTGGGACAAACTGTCACTTTGGTCCAGTAGACTACAAAAATGCTCGGAACCGCCTATTACCCAGGAGTTTGTTCGATCGACACTGCTCTCCAAAAGATCAGGTGTGCACAAGTCCTCCTCTGCACAGCTTGTATCCACTACAGGTAGAAAACTTATGTCTAAAAGCAAGTTCCTGTGCACAACTTTTGTGGCGCCCTCTGGATCCTCCAATCTGTAAGTGTGGTTCTGTGGATTCCGGTCCTTTATGGTGTACACTGTTGAATTCCATTTATCTGCCAACTTTTTCTTTCCTCTTTCACCCTTATTCGCAATAAGAACACGGTCTCCAACATTCAGGTGAGTGCCTTTGATCTTTTTGTTATAACCCTTCGCCTGTTTGTCTTGTTCTTTGATACTATGCTTCTGAGCAATCCAGGCTGCCTCGTGCAAATGTGACATGAGTGTTTTGACATAACTGTGATCAACTACTACTGGGTCATTCAGCACTTGTTTGAACATAACATCAACAGGGAGCCTAGGAATCCTTCCAAACATCAACTGGAAAGGGGCATATCCGGTAGTTTCATGCACCGTTGAGTTGTAAGCAAACGTCAAAGTCTGTATTTGCTGGGGCCATTTTTGCTTTTGCTTTAAGGGCAAGGAACGGAGCATATTACCAAGTGTGCGATTAAATCTCTCTGTCCCACCATTTCCCATGGGATGGTACGCTGTTGTGTGAGATTTGGACACACCAGACAACCTGAGCAGTTCTGCAATCAATTCGCTTTCAAAATTTGCTCCCTGATCTGAGTGAATACGCTCAGGAAATCCATACACACAGAACACATGATCCCACAACTTTTTGGCTACTTGTTTGGCTGTTTGGTCTGGGCATGGGAAAGCGTGGGCAAGCTTGGTAAAATGATCTGTGATTACGAGAACATCTACTGAGTGCTGTTTACTGTCTTCTGCGCTCCAAAAGTCTAAGCATACTAGCTCCATAGGTGCAGAAGTGCGAATACTTTCTAAGGGAGCACGAGCAGATGGGTCTGGAGTCTTAGCCAGAATGCATCTCTGACAGCACTTCACATATTCTTTTATGTCAATTTCCATTTTTTGGCCAAAAAAATCTTTGTCTGGCGAGATGCATTGTCCTTGCCTGCCCTTGGTGTCCTGCTATGTCATGGATGGCATACAGAGCTTTCTCTTTAAGGCTTTCAGGGAGAACGAATTGATGTCTGCTAGTCGGATCTTTTGTGATTCTGTAGAGAATTCCCTTTTGTAACTTAAGTCTCTCAAACTGTTTTAACAGAACCATCGTTTTCAGATCAAATAGTGCTCTATCCCACCTAGATGGCCGCCTCCTACGACTGACAAAGGGGGTGAGTGCTGAAATGGTAGGATCAGTCTCCTGACTGCGTTGCAGCTCTGCCAGGGTAAACACAGGGAGTGGGTCTTGTCCAGGAGGTGCCAGGTCTTGAACAGCCTGAATGAACTGCACTGCTCTTATTCCTGCCGCAGCCTCCCATTCGCTGTGAATATCCAACAGTGCACCTATATCGGCAGAACAGATGGGTTTTAACTGAGGATCTGTGACTCTTTTCACTCTGTGACACTGAACCTTAAGGCGGAATGTGTCCTGAATACTGTCTAGGCCAACACCCTCTGCCTCTGCCACAAGCTGGTCATACTGCTCAGTTATGATTCTCTGACTAACAGTTTTAGCAAATGGGTCCCTGCTAAGCGCGTCTGCCACAATATTCTTAGTCCCTGGGATGTGTTTTAAATCAAAAGAGTAAGGAGCAAGTTTGGACACCCAACGCTGTTCACAGGCATCTAATTTGGGTTTGGTCATGATGTAGGTTAAAGGGTTATTATCGGTCCACACAGTGAATGAGTTGCCTCTCAACCAATGACTGAATTTCTCACAAACACTCCATTTCAGGGCTAAAAATTCTAGGCGGTGGGCAGGATACTTCTTTTGGGAGGTGCTTAGGGTTTTGCTTGCGAACGCGATGGGACAAGCTTTCTTTTCACCTGGAGAGACCTGTGACAACACAGCACCAAGCCCATCTAATGATGCATCAATGGACAGAATCAGGGGCTGACTGAAATCAGGGTGTGAGAGTACAACGCAGTTTAAAAGGCTGTCTTTGAGCTTGGACAATGAAACCTCACACTCCTCCGTCCAATCAGAGGGTTTCAGCTTTCGGAACGAGCCTGGGTTGGAGTTCTGTTTGGCCCTACCACGTTTCTTTTGGCCAGAAGTAAGGGCAAACAATGGCTTAGCTAAACTAGAACAGCTCGGGATAAAATGCTGATAGTATAATACCATGCCCAAGAACGACTTAATTCTTTTAACTGAAGGTGTACACCCGTCATCTTCCATGAGGTCAGCTTTTGTCACTTTAGATATGACATCCACTTTGTCTGGATCCACCGCAACACCATTTATGTCTATTATGTGACCCAAGAACCTGACTGATGACCTCATTAAATGACACTTTTTGGGACTTAGTTTGAGGTTGTGTAGCCTTAGCCTCTGAAAAACTACTTCCAACCTCTCTAAAGCCTCTTGCTCGGTCGGTGCGAAGACTAAAACATCATCAAGGTAACATAAAAGGTTTGTAAAGTTCAAGTCGCCAAATATTGTGAGCATCATTCTCATAAAAGATGCGGGGCTGTTGCAGAGTCCCTAGGGCATACGGTTATACTCATATAATCCCACCGGAGTCGTGAATGCTGTGTACTTTTTGTCTTCCTCTGCCATTGGGATGTTATAGAATCCAGAGGTCAAATCCATTGTGCTAAAATAGGCATTTCCACCTAGAGCAGCCAAACAATCAGACTGGTGTGGGAGCGGGTGTGCATCTTTGAATGTTCTGGCATTTAACCATCGGAAATCGGTACATAATCTCAGACTCCCATCCTTTTTCCAAACAAGTACTAGCGGGGATGCATATTCACTGACTGATTTCCTTATGAGATCCTGCTCCTCCATTTCAGATAGTACTTGCCGCAGTTTCTGGTAATGCGCAGGTGGGACACGCCGATAAGGCAAACGGAACGGCTTCTCATCGGTAAGTCTGATACGATGCAC
>NC_047136.2:29673798-29722617 GCF_009829125.3 Periophthalmus magnuspinnatus
ACCCAAAATTTGCAAAATAGGTCAAATCCTCCATCCGCGCTCCTGACCAAGACTAACTGAAGACCTGTAGATGGCTCCCTCTGCTTCTGACAGATTTAACCCAGAGACACTGAAGGATGGGTCAAATGCAGAGCATGAATTAAACCTTAATCTTAAACCAGGACTAAACTAGTGCTAAACCAGGATTAAAACATGACTACAATAGGACTAAACCAGGACTAAACCAGGACTAAACCAGGACTAAACCAGGAATAAACCAGGAATAAACTAGGACTCACTGAAGAATCTGGTCCGAGGAGTCATATCGTCCATTGAAGTCATAGTCAAACACTGGGCCGCTCACCACATTTAGTTCTTCATAGAGCCATGAATATCGTGGGAGCAGAGAGTCATGAAAGTAACTCCAGATCCCTGAAAGAAACAGACAGAAGGAGCAGAGGAGAGGGTCAGAGGAACAGAGGAGAGGGTCAGAGGAGCAGAGGAGGGAGTTAGAGGAGCAGAGGAGAGGGTCAGAGGAGCAGAGGAGAGGGTCAGAGGAGCAGAGGAGGGAGTTAGAGGAGCAGAGGAGAGGGTCAGAGAAGCAGAGGAGGGCTTAGGCGGAGGATAGCATGCATGGGTAAAAACATTTGGACGTGTATTTTTACACAGCCTTCAAAGTGCACGTAGAAGGCCACAGGTGTGTGCTGCAGTCAGGAGATGTGAGCTGTCTGGTGCAGTTATGTATCATTTGAAGGAGCCCAGGCTCAGAAACACTGTGTAATTGGTCTTTGAAATGTACTTTCACTGTAAACCCACTGCATATTACTGCATGCCCTCAGTCTAGTCTGAGCGACTCTTCCACAAACACGGCGGTGTCACGGTCATCACTGTTGCTGTAGCCTGTGCTTTGAGTTCAATTCTGCAGTGTGTTTAGGACTCACTCTTAAACTCTGGGAGCATGGGGATGATGTTGGAGGTGGTGAGAGCATCAAACTGCTGCTCTGCTGAAGAGTTCAGATCTTGAACGAACACAAATATTATTAAAGCTTCATAACATTAGATCATATTAATGCACTAATCAGATCATATGCATGCATTAAAGATGTTGTTCATTTGCCTGGTACATTTCAAAGTATAACTTTAATGTTTTTCCATGAAGATAAGCATATGATTTGCCTGCCACCAGAAATGTTACATATGGGGGCTTGGGCATCTAAACCAGGTCTAAACCAGATCTAAACCGGGACTAATCCAAGTCTAATCCAGGACTACACCAGGACTAAGCAAGACTAAACCAGGTTTAAACCAGGACTAAACCAGGTCTAAACCAGGATTGAACAAGGACTAAACAAGTATTTCACTAGGTCTAAATGAGGAGTAAACTAGGTCTAAATTATCTAAGGAGTAAACTAGGTCTAAATTATGTCTAAACTTGATCTAAACCAGGTCTAAGCGAGGACTAAATCAGTTCTAAATATGGGGGCTTGGGGCATCTTAACCAGGTCTAAACCAGGTTTAAACCAGGACGGTTCTGTAGTGTAGAGGAGTTACTTGGAGGGAAGAGGAACCCGGCGCTGAGGTTCTTGGAGCTGTAGACATCACAGGAGGAACTCTGGTTTGGAGGAACCCGAACATCAGGGCGGAGACAGTCTGAGACAAGAGGACCCAAAGGACCAGGGGAGGGCTGAGAGACAGAGGGGTTAGTACTACTGATACTACTATTACTACTACTGCCACTACTACTGATACTACTACTGCCATTTCTACTTCTACTACTACTACTAGTACTACTGATCCTTACTAGAGTAAACACAAAATTACTTCTGGTTTACCATCAGCTTTGCTGCATTTATTTCACTTTCACTTTTATTTATTCCGTTCTTCGCATCTCTTTATTTAATGGATTGGGTTTGGCTCATATTAGCTGCATTATCCACTGGAAATATTTTATTTATTTTTATTTATTATTTCTTTTTGTTATATAATACGTGACTGTTGTGTATCCAAAAAACATAGAAAGGTCTAAACCAGATCTAAACCAGGACTAATCCAAGTCTAATCCAGGACTACACCAGGACTAAGCAAGACTAAACTAGGTTTAAACTAGGACTAAACCAGGTCTAAACCAGGATTGAACAAGGACTAAACAAGTATTTCACTAGGTCTAAATGAGGAGTAAAGTAGGTCTAAATTATGTCTAAACTTGATCTAAACCAGGTCTAAGTGAGGACTAAACCAGTTCTAAACTGGATCTTATCCAAAAAACACAGAAACACACAGGAACAGGAAACAGCTGGTCTTAACTCACATATCTATGTTTTGCTAGCATGTCAGCTTCACGTCACTGGAAATATAGCGGTTTATCACAGGATCCAGTGTTTGAGAAATGATTACGGTTATAATGATTATTTTGTTTCTTTTTGTCTTTTTTTCTGCGTCAGTCAATGTTCTCTCTTGTCCCATTAACTCTGCAGTTTTGAGTATCTTCATTCCCGGATTAGCAAAAAGTGAAATGGAAACAAGTGTACAGATACTGACAGATTTGGGGAGTGTGTAGGACGTCCACAGAGGCATGAGTCTGTCCCTGCTGTACCCGCTCACAAAGCCCTCATGATGGAGATGGCAGTGGCTCTGACCCCCCTGGAGCAGAGCTGGAGGTCCAAAAGGTAGATGGGTCCTTTCTGATGCAGCCACTTAGAGAGGAGCAGAGGAGACACTTAGAGGAGCAGAGGATGGAAAAGAGAGGGTCAGAGGAGCAGAAGAGACAGTTAGAGGAGTAGGATGCTGAGGAGAGGGTTAGAGGAGAAGAGGAGACAGCAAGAGGAGCAGAGGATGGAGATGAGAGGGTCAGAAGAGCAGAGGATAGAGAGGAGAGGGTCAGGGGTACAGAGAATGGAGATGAGAGGGTTAGAGGAGCAGAGGAGATAGATAGAGGAGCAGAGGAGGCAGAGGAGAGGGTCAGAGGAGAAGAGGAGACAGTTAGAGGAGCAGAGGATGGAGAGGAGAGGGTCAGAGGAGCAGAGGATGGAGAGGAGAGGGTCAGAGGAGCAGAGGATGGAGAGGAGAGGGTCAGGGGAGCAGAGGAGACAGTTAAAGGAGAAGAGGATGCAAGAGGGTCAGAGATGGAGGGGAGGATGCAGAGGATTACCTTCTTCTGAGGTTAGGTTGAGTCTGTTGTTGATGCTGCTGTCATTCTGAAAAGAAAAACAGGGTTAGCCCTATTTGTCAGATGATCTCATCCTCCTGTATCTCTGTGTGTCAGATCATTGAATCATTTCCAGTCTAAAGAAAATCTCAGAAATGCTGTTTGTTCAGTGAAGCTCGTTTTACTGGAAACAGGAGCTCAAAGTCAAGTTTATCAGTTTATTTATAGTAAACAGTGAGTCAGGAGGTCACACCGCCCTGCACTCAGTAAATAAGGCAATGAGCAAAATGAGCTATGAAAATATGCCGCTATTTATAACTGAACAAAATGTAAATAACATTTTATTGAGAATCAGTTAAAGTTCACATTTGTAACCCATCCAGGAGCGTTCACATATCAGTACACATTTGTAGAGGTCTAAACTATAGAGTTAGCAGCTTTTACACAGAATAAGACCCCATGGAGACACAGGGAGGGCATCTGACACACAAGTAGGGCATTTGACAGATTTAGGTCTCACAAAGGACAGGGGACTACCTAAAGAAATGCAGAATTATTGAACTTGGTAATTGCAACCATTTAAATCTGGAATTATAAATACATATTTGACAATTCTGATGGAATGGATGAGCTGCAGATGAGCTGTGAGGGATGCATCTGAGACAGAAAGCAGATTTAACCAAAACCTTGTCCAAAACCAGGTCTGGATCCAGAGTTTGGGCAGAGCAGATGCACAGCAGATACAGAACGATGTGAACGAACTACTATGTTCCTGGTTCAGTCCTGGTTTAGACCTGCTTCAGTACTGGGTCAGTCTTGGTTTAGTCCAGGTTAGTCCTGGTGTTGAGGAATGCACTGTTGACGTTAGTGCATTGCCTCTAAGCCCTCCACTTCCTTGGAAAACGGCAGGGTTTTTTATTAAATGGAAACATCTTGATGCACCACAGACGCACCACAGAAGGAGCGAAATGCTTTCCAGGCATTCCATTAATACATTTTAGTCCAGAATAATGAGATTTTTTTTGTTTTGAAAATTTTTCATTACTTTCTTCAAAGTCAGAAGTTTACATACAGTGCATTTGAACAATTTGGGAAAACCCAGATGATGATGTCATGTCTTTGGAAGCTACTGGATTATTGACATTTGAGTTAATTAGAGACACACCTGTGGATGTATCTGAAGCTCACCTGAAACACACTACTTCTTTGTGTAACTTCATGGAAAAGTAAAAAGAAATCAGCCAAGATATCCAGAAGAGGACTGTGGATTCATCCTTGGTGCAATTTCCAGATGCCTGAAGGTGCCATGTTCATCTGTTCAAACAATTAGTCAAGTATAAACACCATGGGAATGTCCAGTCATCACAGTGCTTAAGAAGGAGACGGGTTCTGTGTCCCAGAGATGAACCTGCTTTGGTCTGAAATGTGCAGATCAACCCAAGAACAAAAGCAAAAGACCTTGTGAAGATGCTGCTGAAGCTGGTAAGAGTGTGTCGTTATCCACAGTGAAACGACTGTACTGTACCAACATGGGCTGAAAGGACACTCAGGAAGAAGCCATTTCTCCCAAAGAAATGGCAGATTACAGTTTACGAAAGGTCACAGGCCCATTCGTCCATCCATTTTCTTTGGCTTATCCTGGGCCGGGTTGTGGGGGCAGCAGTCTAAGCAGGGACTCCCAGACTTCCCTCACCCTGGACACGTCCTCCAGCTCCTCCAGTGGGACCCCAAGGTGTTCCCAGGCCAGCCGAGACATAGTCCCTCCAGCGTGTCCTGGGTCTTCCCTGGGGCCTCCTTCCGGTGGGACATGCCCGGAACACCTCCCTAGGGAGGAGGTCACAGGTAAAATGGCTTAATTTTTGGAGGCGTGTCCTGTGGTCTGAAGAAACAAAAAATGAACTATCATAATGGCCATCGCTACATTTGGAGGAAAAAGGGGGAAGCTTGCAAGTCCGAGAACACCATTCCAACTGTGAAATATGGGGATGGCAGCATCATGTTGTGGGGTTGTTTTGCTGAAGAGGGACTGGTACACTTCACAAAATAGATGCATCATGAGGAAAAAAACATTATGTGGAAATACTGAAGCAACATCTCAAGACATCAGCCAGGAGGTTAAAGCTTGGGTCTTACAAATGGACAATGACCTGAAGCATACTGCCAAACTGGTGACAAAATGGCTTAAGGATAACAAAGTCAATGGTTTGGAGTGGCCATCACAAAGCCCTGACCTCGATTCTATTGAAAATGTATGAACAGACCTGAAAAGGCATGTGTAGGCAAGATGGCCACAAACTTAGCTCTGTTACACCTGTTCTGTCAGGAGGAATGAGACAAAATTCCTGTTGAGAAGCTTGAGGAAGAATATTCAAAACCCTTGACCAATGTCATACAGTTTAAAGGCAATGGTACCAAATACTAATGAAATGCTGGTAAACTTCTGACTGTGAAGAAAGCCTCTGCCATCACTGTTTTGGAGTACTGTGTTCTCCGTATTCATTTCAGCAGCAGGAAAATGAGAGAGCTGGTGTTCACTAGCAGCTGCGTGCACTGGTGGATCAGCACAGCATCATGCCTGCCTCCTCTGCAGACATTTTGGGACCTGGACAGGGCCATGCTAGCTACAGGGAATGTCTTTTAGTTTCCAATTTCCTGCCCTTACTGTCCCTACATTTTCTTCTACAGTAGCTAAACACGGTGTTACTACAGTGGGCCCACCAGTTTCTGCATGTGCATGCCGTTTAGATGTGGCCAAGCTTGTAAAAGCCAAAGAGGAGTTCCTGGGCTTCTCCCCTTCACATGGTTCCAAAGTCTGACAATGGGTGGCATCCATGTGGAGATTTTCAGCACCTCAACAATGCCATTGCAAACAACAGGTCCCAAATATTCAAGATTTTTTTTGTGTATTTAGCTGAAGCTGTTTTCTTCTCAAAAGTTCATTTCACCAGGTCCCAGTTCATCCTCAGAATGTGCCCAAGACAGCAATGACTTGGGCACACTTCAAAATGCTGCACAGACTTCAGATTTGAATTTTTCTTTTACAGTCACATAGAGATTTTAGAAGTGACTTAGGCTACACTCACACTGCAGAGTATGTGGCCCAATTTGGATTTTTGTTTGTATCAGATCCCAAATGCGAAAGGAATGTGGCCGCGAAGTGATCTGCATGCGCACAATATCACACAACATCACATAACATCACACAGTGACACACAACGTCACACAACATCACATAACGTCACACAATGTCACACAACATAACACAATGTCACACACTGTCACACGCAGTGGCAGTAAACATGGCCTCGTGTTCTCTCAGTCCTGGAGTATTTTTGACTATTTCAAATTATTTGAGTAACTGGAGTCAACATTTGCTTTATCACGTGATTTCACAAAGTATATTAAAAAGGAAGAGGGCAAGGATTTTGGTTATGGCGGTATGTGGGAGCCTTTCTAACATTTCCATTTTGAGGAGTGTGTGGATGAGGAGTTGGAGCCAAGAGTGGTGGGACACTGATGTGAGCTGCTTCACTGATACCAACTTTTTTAATAACTTTTGAATGAGCAGGAGAACATTTGCTTATGCAAGTGATCGCCTTTCCCTAACTCTTGCATACCAAAACTCTATTTTCAATGAGCATTCCAATTGCAGTGATATTGGATACATATCAGATTTATTATCACATACGAATGAGGCCGGGGTTTGAAAAAACTGGAGTTGAGCTGTTCACACTGACATGAAAAAATCTGATACAGATCACAATTGGGGAAAAAAAATAAAAAAAATCAGATTTGGCCTGCAGTGTGAACATTGCTTATCATTCTCACTAGCAGAGGGTCTAGTTTAGATTATAAAATTCAGGGGCCTTTCCAGAAGGCCTTTTTACCTAATTAAGCAATTTTCTGTTTTCATTTTAAAATGACCAGACAATAACAAAACAAACTATTCTTTGAAAATAAAGTAAATAGATCATTAGCATTTTTTGACAATAGGCTGTACAACAGCAAATAACTGAAAATGTGGCACAGCTGAGATTAAATGAACTTTAGTGCAGTTTTAACTGAGGTGACTTCAGTGCACCACATTATTATTAGCATTATAAAATCACTTTTTCATTGTGGAGCTCCATTTCCCTGTGTGCAGCTGAGCTACACTCCACTCAAATGTCTCCAAACGTTTTCAAATGCACCGTAGCTTGTAAGTGCCCAGCCGTACAAGAACAGTACAATTTGCAAATGACGGACAAACCCTTTTTCTTGCTGGGACAGGTTAGCTAGCACAGGGGTCAGCCGACCTCTTCTCATAATATCCAGCTTTTCGTGAAATGCCGTCTTGTATTTAGTATAAAGTATATCTGCAACCAGATCAATCTCTTAAACTTCGGCCATTATGGGTTAAAAATATAGCAAGAGCTGTCTCCGGGTTTAGTTAGACATTCTGCAAACTGCCGTCTTTCACACTGTAGCAGTGCGTATACGTATCCAATCACAGTACACGTACACGTTTGTGTCGGGCCTTCTAGCTAGCCCTGAAATGCAGAATGGAGATCTGATTGGCTATTGAAATTGTGTCTACTTACAGTGGGCAGGGCCTGCTCTGTTTACTCTGAAGGCCCACAAGCTAGCTGAAATATAATTAGCTTGAAACTCTACCACAATAAACAACATTGGAAGCCACTCAACGAAGTGGATATAATATGACATAAAGAGAACACAGAATAGTGAATATTTTTCCATACATATTTATGAAAATAAAATAAATTCACTTTTCCGAGCATATTTAGGCTAGAGGAGAAGGCATTGCTGACCTTAATGGCCTGCCACTGGTTGACACATTATTTAGATGTCAATGTGTCAGGGACCTATGTGGAGGATACCTATGTTATATATGAGACATATATAACATAGGTATATATTTTATTGTAAAAGGGAAATGTTATGAATTCTGCTTACTTGATTATTCAGTTAGAAAGAGAGATCTGAAAAGCTCCTCATCTCTTATTTTGAACTTCTGCAATAACCCCTTGATTGATTTCTTTTTCAAGGGGGCTGCAGAGAGTGTCTCTGAACCATAGACTGCATAAACTAGACTGAGGGAGTGTGACACAACCCATAGCGCACAGCTCTAGCAGTCCTGGTTCAGTCTCTGGTTTAATCCTGGGCTAATTGTGGTGCAGTTCTGGTTTAGCCCCTGTTTCAGTACTGTTTGATTCCTAATTAATCCTGGTCAGGTCCTCGTTCAGTCCTGGTCTAGTCCTGGTTCAGTCTTGGATTAGTTCAATATTTTGTCCTGGTTCGTTCCTGGGTCATTTCTGGTTGAATCCTGGTTTTGTCCTAGACTAGTCTTGGTTCTGTACTGCCTTAGTCCTGGTTTAGTCCTGGTACCAGCAGGTTGCAGGAACAGCCTAGGGTATCAGGGGGGGTCAGGCTGGTCAGGGAACAGTCCAGAGCAGGGCTCAGCTCTGGGGGGAAGGAGGGGCTGAAGAAAGGCTCCCTCTGCAGGTGGTTCAGAGCTCCGTGGGTTCCGTTGTTCTCAGCCGGAATGATCTCCAACACATCTGAGGAGCAACATCAACTAGGAATTATTTCAAATGTAAAATAAAATCGAATGAAAGGCTATGTACCCCATACATTTGAGCAAAATGTATCTTGATATTGATACTAATATGCTAGCTAGCTTGAGACTGACTTATTTATGTGTTTATATGATCTCAGAGATGGTAGAGTAGCCAAAAATTGTACTAAGAATAATGTAAATAATATTACTTAAGTAGAACTACAAAGTAATGGTCCAAGAAATTACTCAAGTAAGAGTAAAAAGGTACTTGGGAAAAGTACTACTCAAGTAAGAATAACTGAAAGAGTAAGGGAGTAACATCTGATTTAAAATTTGAGGTGAAATCAATGTAAAGGATAAAACATTAAATAATGTATAAAATGTGTTATTTTCAAACGATAGAGACAAAAATGAGACAAAATAAATCACATCCGAAGGAGCTGCAAGAAACACAAATCATCAAATCATTTCATATTGTCAACATAAAGCGTTTTTCACTTGTAGAATTACTGGGAAGAGGAACCAAAACCTTTACTCAAGTACGAGTTCTGTTACTTCAATGAAAAATATACTGAATCAAGATTAAAAGTATGTCATATTAATCTTATCCTTTCAACTAAAAACATATCTTTGGGGTTGAACAACAACAATGGCACATCTTTCTGAAGCTATTGTGAAAAAATCATATCACTTTTGTTTATTTATACTGACAGAGACGTTAGACTTGGTGCCAGCATTTATTTCATGTGGACAGGCCCAGTGATTACAGAGATATTAACCATAAACCAGGTAAACAAATCTACAATCTGACAGTTAAACAGCAACTTGCACCTGAGAATTTTGACCTGTCTCCAACTCAGGTTGAACCATATCGTAGTGGAGTCAGCGAGTGTGACATCACCCATAACGTTCGGCTCCAGTCAGCGAGGCTGGCAGTTATGGGGCGAATTTGAAAACTAACTGCAAGTATCATAGCAACCAAAGAGCCAATCTGGACCAAAGCTATGGAAGGTTACTCGACTTCCTGCACACACCACTGGTTTAGCAGGGGTTGGGCGCTTAACAAAACTGTCAACCAAACCTGTTGCTAATGCTAGCGGGAGTGACTTCTGAGAAAGAAGACAGCTGATTTGTCTCTTACTGATGTTCATATTTTGAGTTACAGACACAATAGTCAAATAAAAATACCAGGATCAGTGGATTAGGGTCAATACAAACATTTTAAGACCAAGAATGATGAACCTGACTGCAGCATTTACGGAGCATTTTACGGAGAGAGAAGAGACAATTTTCTAATATAAAGTGAATTGGAGTCGGAGTGAATGGAGCTGCAAGAGCAGTCCATGATCACTTCCTATTTGGAACACGGTGGATAGAGGGTTAGCTATGTACATTTATATATGTCTATAGGTTAAACTAGAGGGATTCTAAAGTGTGCTCATGTCATGTGAATCTAAAATAATGTAAGAGATTAGAACCCAAACATACCACACATGAGGTTATACAACTCAATGTTGGAGAACGGTTCCACCACAGTCTGAGACTTGAACTTGGGCCCATAGCTCAAGAACATGGCCTGCAAAAAATATGAAAGTAAATCTAAGTGAAATAACAAAATATTAAAAAGCTGCATGCTCTAGATAAATATTTTAAAACCAATTGTGATCAGCAGAGGTTGTAGACAGGGCTGCTCACTTTTCCCCTTCCTGTTCACAGTAGCAATAGCACCAAATGAATGTAAATTTAAGTGGGTCAGTACCTTAGTTTTTATAAAGAAGTGTAGTGAGTGTAATATCACCTGTAGTGTATGGTTCCTGCCAAATAAAGCTTATTGATGCTAGCTGTTATAGGAGCTAATTTTGAGCCAAGTTCCATATTAGGACTCGTGATTGTGAGTATGATAGTAACAAAAGAGCCAATCTGGAGCGAGGCGTTTAAAAAAAATGCCCCTTCTTGCCCAAACCGCCGGTTTAGCAGGGGGTAGGCACTTAGCAACCCTGTCAATCAAACCTGTGGTTAATGCCAGTGGGACCACATTGGTCTGTTATTAATTGTCATACCTTGATTTACAGACACAATAGTGGAATAAAAAAGCCAGGATCATGTAGAGCAGGTTAAAACCAAAATGATGAGCTTGACCATGGAGCTGAAAGCGCCCCATACTCACTTCCTATTTGGAACGTGGCGGCTAGCAAGTTAGTGATGGCCTTTTATATATACAGTCTATGGTCAAGACCAATTAGGGTGAAGAGAGAATGGGAGAATTTGGGACGCAAAAAAATTATGAAATAGCTGCGATGACATCACAACATTCTATAGGCCAATAATTTTTAACACAGAGCAGCTCAAAATATTATTGTTAAAATGCAGATTTGTGTTGTAATACAGTGAGTTCTTGGGTCTAGTCACTAATAGAAAAGATCAGGTTTAACATTTGTGAATTTACCTTTTGGATATTTCATGGCAAAGTACAGTGCAATCAATAGGGAAATATGTCACTTGCCCTCATCTGTTCAATCCCAGAATAGAGGTGTTTGAAGTCTATTAAGTCAACAATCACTACTAATGATCTTAGACTAACAGTATTTTCAGGAAAAACTGGATAGAATTCAGGATTCGGGATTTGGGAGGCAAGCTTGAATTTCAGGACTTTTTCCAGATCTTTTTAATTTTTTAAAAATAAACTAAACCAATCATTTTATAAGATGTAAACAAGAGAGTCTATTGACCTCAAGACTTAAATGTATTGAGTTCACACACTTCATCCTCTTGTGGCTTGAACAAAACAAAACACACACACATATATATATATATATATATATATATATATATATATATATATATATATATATATATATATATATATATATATAAATCAACATAGCAAACCCACAAGCTGGCATGTTCCAAAAAGCATGGGTGCGATTCACTTTCTACTGAAAACACGTGGCCCCTCTCTCTGTAACTGCTGCTGTCAGGCTCATCATTTTGGTTTTAAAATGTCCATATTAACCCGCTCTACATGATCCCCTAAATCAAGATATGAACATTACTAACAGACAAATCAGGCTCCTTCTTTCCAGAAAGTTAGAGCTAGCTACAGGTTAATTGACAGCCTTGTTGCTAAGAGCTGCCAAAGCAGCGGTGCTGGCGGGAAGGGCATTACCTTTAACAGCCTTGCTCCTGATTGGCTCTTTCGTTGCATGCTCAAACTTCCAAAAATGTTCCCAGATTAGCTGCTATATGTGCTAGCCTTCATCACTGTGGGTGACGTAACACTCCCTCAGTTGACTTCTTTATACAATGTATGGTTAGTATTGAATAGTTTGAGACATGTTCACTGTTTTAAGGCAGCTCTGACAAAGCAAGAAACAAGCAAGTCCATTATCATTTGTAATAATATTGGTGGTGGTCTTCTCACATGCATGCTCTCCACGTCGTTGTCATAGCCGTGATTCCCTCCAGAACAAAAGGTCAGAGATCCAGGATATCTACAAAACAGACCTGGTTTAGATTTGGTTTAGACCTGGATTAGACCTGGATTTGGGTTAATAACTTCCAACAATGTAACCAATTTTCACTGTAATAAGCCCATAATGTAATAATTTCAGTGAGCCAATAACATAATAACATAATGTGATACTTGTGTTTATTTGCTCACATGGTTAAGGTGATTGACTGAGTTTTCAACAACTTTGCAATTTCTGCAAAATGTGTGTTTCAAAACAAAGGACATCTGGATGTTTAAAATTCATAGGACATATTCCATTTAAATAAATAAATGAATAAATAAATAAGTAAATAAAAAGCTGAATTGAACAGAATGCCACTCCCAAATAAGTTAGTGCTATATTGGCTGCAGTTATTCCATTATGGCATTTTTTCCCCTTGCCGAGACAATAATGTAACATTGTAACATCATTGGCTCACCATAATTATTACCGTAAATTTCGGACTACAGAGCGCACCTCAATATAAGCCGCACCAGCTAAATTTGAAAAGAAAATCAATTTTGTCCATATATAAGCCGCACCTGAATATAAGCCGCAGGTTTTCATATTGTAACATGAGATATGTACACAGAAAGACGGTGCACCGACACGCTTTTTTTTAAACTGTGCCTGAAAATTGGCACCAACACGACAACAACACGGGATGAACACATCTGCAGGTTTAGAAAATAAAGCTGCACCAACACGGAAAATCTGCTTTTATTTCCCCTGAAAACTTTTGTCGTCTTTTTACATTGACCAAGTTGGATTCATTGATGTCGAGCTTACGTGCAGTGGCTCTATTTCAGGGGTCGGCAACCCGCGGCTTCGGACCCGCATGCGCCTCTTTCAGCCTCATACTGCGGTTCTGCGTGGCTTGGGAAAATTAATTTTAAGGATTTAATTGAAGTGTATTTTATTTCTGTTAGCTCTTTTTTATTGTAGTTTAAATTGGAAGATTATTATGATCTTAAAATAAAATTATATTTTCTTATTTTTCGT
This sequence comes from Periophthalmus magnuspinnatus, assembly GCF_009829125.3. NCBI lineage: Eukaryota > Metazoa > Chordata > Actinopteri > Gobiiformes > Gobiidae > Periophthalmus > Periophthalmus magnuspinnatus. The sequence continues at coordinate 29,686,973 of NC_047136.2, forward strand.
TTCTAAAAAAAATAAGCGTCACACTCGCGGAACAATGTTCAAAACAAACACCGCTCACGTCTCACAGACACAGACACAGCTCACAGTCCTGCGTAAAGAGCCCTGATTTTCAGACGCTGTGCGCACAGGGGTCAGGAGCAACTTTCGCCCGTACCTAATGACACGCTAATAAGCTCGTCCATAGATGTATCATGAAAATCCTGCTGGAAATCGCCACAGAAATCTATTTGATGTAGTAGCAAGTATATTATCTGCTCTTGTCTCCGCGATGACGTATCACGTATAACACATCAGACACGACGCACAAAAGTAGAGCCACAAGCGAGTGAAAATGAGCCAAAATAAAAGTCTTTGGAGAGCTTTTAACAAAGGGGAAAAGGACAACTGAGGAGCCAGAAGAGGAGACTATGATCTCCAAGAAAAAGAAAGATAAATTTAACAGACAATGCCTACTTAAAATCTGGGTTTGTCGCTACAGGTTGTTTCAGTGAGGGTTTTATAATAATAGGCGAGTCCAGCTCCTTTGTTCTGGCCCAACCGGGTCGGCATTTTTATTTCAACAAGTCACATTCTCTGTTCACACATGGTCACTCTGCCGGGCGTAAACCCGTAAACATAACTCACGATCGCCCTCTAGCGGCGGGTCTGTTGTGTGCAATTCAAACAATATACCATATTGTTACATCTTTTCTCCTTTTGGAAAGCTTTTCTTCATTATATTTTTTTCAAGGCTTTACCGAACATGGAACGTATTACATTTGTAAATAAAGATAACCAACACATATAACATCTGAAACAGTATGCCATTTTAAAGTGGCATGACCCCAAAATTCTAAAACCAACAGTGCTATAACATTTCATTTTTTCTCTTTTCCCCCATAATGAAATAAGTGCCTGGTTAGGTAACAAAGTCTTTGTAGCGCTGTGGCTTGTGAATAACCCTACCACTTCTGGTTGTCAATGGCACCTCACTGATGGTCTGAGGGGCTGAATAAGGTTGTACCGAGTCTGTTTGGGCATTTTGTGGGACTGCAGTCTCTATGTCGGTAGGCACTGTTTGTGGCACTTTATGAGCACGTCTGAGGTGTCTACGGTTCCTCCTGAGAACTGTGCCTGACTCCAATTCAACCTCATAGGATCTCAAGTCGATAAGGTTTTTCACTGTACCTCGCCTCCATTTGGTGTGGGGCTGATAAGGCTGTACTCTCACATAATCACCTGTTTTCAGGGGAACGAGATCCCTGGCTGATCGGTTGTAGTATGCACACTGACGAAGTTGATTGCTCCGAAGTGCCTGCTCAGCCTGAATCACTGTGGGTTGGAGAAGGCTGGTTTTGACTGTGAGTAATGTCCTTGTGCGGCGGCTCACCAGTCTCTGTGCTGGGCTGGTGTCCAGTCCTTGTGATGGTGTGTTGCGATGATCTAAGAGTGCAAGGTAGGGGTCTTGTCCAGAGGCGTTGTGTAACAGTCTCTTTGCCATTTTGACTGCAGACTCTGCTTTTCCGTTACTCTGTGGGTACGCTGGAGATGACGTTTTGTGTTCAAATTCCCACAACTGGATGAATCTTTGGAACTTTTGGGATGAATACTGTGGTCCATTATCAGAAACTACAGTGGTGGGGATGCCATACCTAGCAAAATGTGCCTTTAGATTCTTTATCACTGTAGTAGATTTGGTGTTTGGCAAAAAGTCTATTTCCCTATAGTTGGAGTAATAGTCAACTGTTACATGGTAATCTTTGTTGTCAAACTGAAATAGGTCAACACCCACTTTGGCCCATGGTCTACAAGGTATATCATGTGGGTGGAGTGTTTCTTTTTGTTGTCTGTCATCCACTGACCTGCAGATATCACAACGGGCAATGTGTGTCTTAATATGGTCGTTCATGCCAATCCAGAAGACGCATTCCCTGGCTCTCCGCAGACATCCTTCTGCACCCAGATGAGAGGAGTGTAGGCGTCTGATGATGTCTTTATGGAGGGAAGCAGGAATAACAACACACTCTCCTTTAAACACAATGCCATCTTGGTGACTTAGTTCATCTTGAAATGAAAAGTATGGTCTGATTTCAGGTGGTATGACTCTCTTGTCTGAAGGCCATCCTTGCTGCATCATTTTAATAACAGTGTGCAGTGTTTTGTCATCTTTTGTAGTTGTTCTAATCTGACTTAGACTGTTATTTGTGATAGGTAAGTGTTGCACCATATTAACGGTCTCTATTTCAGCTTCCACAGAGCCTTGAGGTGAGCATTCTGGGAGATAGGCTCTGCTTAAAGTGTCTGCCAGTAACATGTCTTTGCCTGGGACATACACCACGTCTAGGTCATATTTCTGAATGCGCAGCATCATTCGCTGAAGTCGTTTTGGTGCGCTCAACAGTGGTTTCCGGACTATGGTCTCTAATGGCTTATGGTCAGATTGGACAGTGACTTCACGACCATAGGTGTACTGATGAAACTTTTCTATACTGAAAACCATAGCTAGAAACTCTTTCTCGATCTGGGCGTAACCACGTTCTGTTTGTGTGAGTGTTCTGCTTGCAAATGCAATAGGCTTACCCTTCTGCATGAGCGCTGCCCCCAGACCTGTGTCTGATGCATCACACTGAACCACCAGATCGTCCTCAGGGCTGTAGTACTTCAGGACAGGAGCATCTGCAATAGTCTTTTTGAGTTTCACGAATGCACTCTCATGTTGCTCTGTCCAGTCCCATTCTATGTCTTTGTGTGTCAACTGTCTTAACACTTCACACTGGTCGGAGAGATGTGGGCAAAACTTGGCCAGGTAATTTACCATGCCTAACAGCCTCTGTACTGCTTTCACATTTGTAGGCCTCGGCATTTGCTCAATGGCACGAACCTTGTCCGGGCCCATCTTAAGCCCATTTGCCGTGAGGCAGTGCCCAATGTAGTTGCACTCACTTTGTCTCAGTTTGAACTTTTCTGGATTCAGTTTAATGTTTTTTTGTTTGCATCATTCCAGAAAAAGTCTCAACTTTTTTCAAACAAATGGAGTAGCAAAGGTAGTTTGGTAACTCGACTCCTCAGACAGAATCCACTCTTGACATCACAAACTGTGAACACCTTAGCCTTAGACATGTCTGGAAGTACATCCTCAATAGTTGCTAATGGAAAGTGACTGCGTTTGAGTGCCTTGTTCAGGGGTTTTGGATCAATGCACACTCTTAGTCTACAGTTAACAGGGGTGATGATACCTCGGCGCTCAAGGACCTGCAGCTCCTCTTTCAGCGGCTTCATCATGGCAACTCGCCTCTTTGGAAGTTGCACTGGCTTCACACTTGTGTCTATTTCCATTTTGTATTCCCCTTCCAGACAACCGTCTCCTGTGAACACATCTGCAAAATCTGTCTTAATTTGCTCAAATGTCCATTGCCCTTTAGTGTCCTCTTCTTTTGTCACAATACTGTCAATAGCCATAATATTTTCATAGTGCACCTTAATCAGTTTCATAGCCTCACTGGCTCTTTTACCAATCAATGGGACATTGTAATCTTTGTCTACCACTTGGAACTCTAGCTGGTACAATTTTTGGTTTCTGGGGTTTCTCAGTTTCACTTTACATTTGCCCAGTGGCTTTACTTTGCTACCATTGTACATCACTAGCACAGAACTAGTCTCATCCAGTTTTACATCTCTGTTTAACAGATTAACAGGTAACACGTTACATGTAGCTCCGCAATCAATCTGAAATCTGACAATATCTTTGTCTAAGAGCATACCTGCAAACAGTTTGGTGTCTTTTCTTTTTTCAGAGTCTATAGTATTCACATTGTCATTTCGTCCCTCATCTCTAATACACAGAATGTCCTCATACTCACTTTCACATTCCGTTACATTGTGCACTGTTTTCTTACTTGTTTCAGTGCGGACTTTACATTTAGCCGCAAAGTGGTTGTTCCTACCACACTTTTTGCATTTCTTGCCGAATGCTGGACATTTTTGCTTGCTCTTTTCATGCGTCCTGCCGCAGAACTTGCATTCCACTGTGTCGTCTTTGTCCCTCTGCCGATGGCGCAAAGCTCCATGTACGACGTGAACTTCCTCCACTGTTATACCTGCTATGGCCTTGCAGTTCTCCTGGGACAATTCAGCTGCTCTGCAGAGTTAAACGCGAGTGTCAAACGACATGGCTCTTTCCCTCAGAAGCCTTTCCCGCATATTGGCGTTGTTGATACCACATACGATTCTGTCACGAACGAGGGAGTCCCTCAAAGTACCAAAATTGCACGTTTAGTGAGCAGTTTAAGCTCAGTCACATAACTATCAATCGACTCGCTGGAGCTCTGATTCCTCATGAAAAATGTGTACCGCTCCACTGTTTCGTTCACCATGGGACTGCAGTAGTTATCAAACTTTTCGATCATGTCCTTCACCTTCCAGTCAGACTGCGCTGTGTCCCCCATTAAAATATCAAGCAGCTCTCTGCCACTTTCACCAACCAGATAATGGAAGAGTGTCACTCTCTTTTCCTCGTCATCTGCGGCCACAGTTAATCCAACATACAGTTGAAACTCATCCCTCCATGTCTTCCATGCTTTAGACAAGTTGTCGGAGTCTAGACACAAAGTCTGTGGAGCCTTCAGTCCGTCCATGCTGCTAGCTTGTTCACGTGCGATGCTAATCTTTGCTAAACAGATTGCACTTTTCCGTCTTCTCCGGTACCTCCACGACACACGGCTCTAAGGGGCTCAAAAAAGAAAAAACTCGGACAAGGTTCACTGCCGCTGCCACCATGTTTCAGTGAGGGTTTTATAATAATAGGCGAGTCCAGCTCCTTTGTTCTGGCCCAACCGGGTTGGCATTTTTATTTCAACAAGTCACATTCTCTGTTCACACATGGTCACTCTGCCGAGCGTAAACCCGTAAACATAACTCACGATCGCCCTCTAGCGGCGAGTCTATTGTGTGCAATTCAAACATATACCATATTGTTACACAGGTGACTCACGCGCAGAGTCCGCTCTGCGTAATATGCGGGAAAAGCAAATGAGGCAATGAAACCTTCACAACTGCTTTGGCACATGGAGAACAAGCACCTGGGATTAAACGATACGCCTTTAGAGTTTTGGTTTTTTTTTTAAGAAACTGCGGAGCAGAGTAGACATAATCACATAATCAGCGCAGGGCTCACACTGATGCAGCGGTTTGGTGAGTTGTATTTTTTTATGCACTTAAGTTATTTTTGCCATATTTATCTGCCACGTGTAGAAGGCTTGTCCGTGAAAATAAAACCTACATTATTCCGTTACATTATTTTTATTATTATTATACACAGTGTTATCTTCATTTTAGATGTCAAAAAGTATTTACGGCTCCCAGTGTTTTATTTTACGTGGAAAGTGGGTTACCTTAAAAACTACATCATATCCATTTCATGATGCGCAAAATGATCGTTCAAAATCAAAACTAGTGAATTCTTCAGAGCAGAATCTTTCCCCACATCTGTGTCACTTTTACGTTTACAGCTAGAGAGCGCCCCCCAGGGGCCATTATCCAGTAAAATTCCATAAATAAGCCGCACTGCTGTATAGGCCGCAGGGTTCAAAGCGTGGAAAAAAGTAGCGGCTTATAGTCTGAAATTTACGGTACATTATCGGCTTATTAGATATAAACAATTTTTTATTTTTTTTTACATTATTAGTATTACATTGTGGGCTGTTATTACGCCATTTGTTGCTACAGACCTAGTTCAATCCTGGTTCAGTCCTGGTTTAGTCCTAGTTCAGTTTTTATGGTCTGGTTCTCATTAGGATCTCCTCTCCCACAAAAACCACAAAGACCTCCAATGATTCAGGTATTTGGAGCAACTCTGAGACCAGTCTAAACCACGTCTTACCCAGGTCTGAACTCTGTCTAAACCAGGTCTAATCCACAGTAAACCATGACTAAACCACGTCTAAACCAGGTCTAACCCGGGCCTGACCCAAGTTCTGACCCATTCTAACCCGGGTCTAAATCAGGTCTAAATCCGGTGTAAACCAGATCTAACCCAGGCCTAAACCCAGTCTAAACCAGGTCTAAACCAGGTCTAAACCAGGTCTAAACCAGGTCTAAACCAGGTCTAAACCAGGTCTAAACCAGGTATAAACCAGGACTAAACCAGGTCTAAACCAGGACTAAACCAGGTCTAAACCAGGTCTAAACCTGGTGTACCTCTCAAAGAGCCACTGGGGTGTCACAAGGACAGTGAGGTCTTCGATTCTTCGGCTGTGGGCGAAGTGGAGACGTTTGGGGAGGTTCTGTTTCAGAAATGCTTTGACCTTCTGCCCCGGTCTGCGGCACTAACCAGATAAAAAACAAAACAAAAAAACACTTAAGTTAAAGCCATTTAAAAAGCCTCTGACAGGTTGGACCATTAATTTTTACTAAAACACTGTTAAAATCATTACATTACTCAAATGTTATACTTTTTTTTCTCAATTTGCCAATTTTTGTGGGGGTATTATGCAAAAATGTGTGTTTTTTTGTTTGTTTGTTTTTTAAATCTTTCTACAATGTTATACTGTTTAAGTCTTATCATCTGTGCATGTTTTTGACAATCTCCTCCGGGCTGAAAGGTTCCGTGCAATGCTCCGCCCACAAGCCTAAGACAAAACTAGGCAAGATTTTTAGTAAAGTTATTACATTATTGGCTCACCACAGTTTATTACATTTAAATTTGGCCTAAATGATTACATTATTGGATGTTATTACATTATAGGCTGTTATTACGTTATTGATTGCTACAGACAGTCCTGGTTTAGTCCTAGTTCAGTCCTAGCTCATTCTTGGCTCAGTCTTGGCTCAGTCCAGGTTGACCAATGAGCTCCTTCGTTTCACATACTTCACTGAAATAAACAAATGGTTGCAAGATTTTTATTCAAATCTTAAATAGTAAAACTGGTACCCTAGCCTGTCATATCCACTTTAGGTTTGTGTGTAATAGATTATAAAAGAGCTTTTTTAAAGCCCCTGAACCACCACCTTAACATGGTGGAGGGGTTTGAGCACCCGAAATATCCTGGGAGCTATGTTGTCGAGGGCTTCATGCCCCTGGTAGGGTCACCCATGGCAAACAGGTAGAGGGGGACGGGTGAGACTAAGAGCGGTTCAGAAGCCCTTTATGTCGAGTGAAGAATCAAGGCTAGTTACATCGCCTGGACCGGCGTTACTGGGGCCCCACCCTAGAGCGTGTGCTCGGCAGGGAGCACCTTTTGGCCCGGAGCTTTCCCCATGGGGCTCGGCCAGGCTCAGCCCGAAGGAGCAACGTGGGGCCATCCTCCCATGGACCCACAACCCGCGGGAGGATCCAGAAGAGGCTGGTGCAGAGAGATCTGGGCAGCAGTTGAAGGTGGGGGCCTCGACGACTGGCTCTCCGAACATGGAGACTGGCTCTGGGGACATGGAATGTCACCTCACGGAGGGGAAGGAAACTGTGCTTGTGCGGGAGGATGAGCATTACCGACTAGATATAGTCAGCCTCACCTCCACGTACATTTTGGGCTCTGGAACCCAACTCCTTGAGAGGGGCTGGACTCTCAATTTCTCTGGCATTGCCTGCAGCTCAGCTGCCTCGTGTTGGAGTTCACCCTGGTGAACGAGAGGGTCGCGTCCCTGTGCCTTCGGGTTGGGAACAGGTCTCTCATTGTTGTGACGGCCCATGGGCCAAACAGCAGCAGGGCAGAGTACCTGGCCTTCTTGGAGTCCTTGGGAGGGGTACTAGACAGTGCACCGACTGGGGATTCCATTGTTCTCCAGGGGGACTTCAATGCTCATGTGGGTAATGACAGTGACACCTGGAGGGATGTGATTGGGAAGAGCTGTCAACCAATCATCACCCAGTGGTGAGTTGCATCCGGTGGTGGAGGAGGAAGCCACACAGACCTGGCAGGCCCAAACGTATTGTAAGGGACTATTGGGAACACCTGGCGGAGCCTCATGCGGTCGCTGAGGCAAAAACTCGGGGTTGGGAGGAGTTCGGGGAGGCCATGGAGGAGGATTATCGGACGGCCTCAAAAAGATTCTGCCAAACTATCCGAAACCTGAGGAGGGGGAAGCAGTGTTTCACCAACACTGTTTACAGTGCCGGTGGAGAGCTGTTGACCTCAACTGGGGATGTTGTTAGGCAATGGAAGGAATACTTTGAGGATCTCCTCAATCCCACCGTTACGTCTTCCGATGCAGAGACTGGGGACTGATGTCACCAAGGTGGGTGGCAAGCTCCTCGGTGGCAAGGCTCCAGGGGTGGACCGTCCTGAGTACCTCAAGTCTCTGGATGTTGTGGTGCTGTCTTGGCTGGCACATCTCTGCAACATCGCATGGCGGTTGGGGACAGTACCGCTGGACTGGCAGACCAGGATGGTGGACCCTCTGTGTAAGAAGGGGCACTGGAGGGAGTGGTCCAATTACAAGGGAATCACACTCCTCAGCCTTCCTGATAAGGTCTATTCCAGGGTACTGGAGAGGAGAATCCGACTGATAGTCGAACCTCGGATCCAGGAGGAGCAGTGTGGTTTTCGTCCTGGTCATGGAACACTGGACAGACTCTATACTCTCCATCAGGTCCTTGAGGGTTGTTTTATGGACCTGGAGAAGGCATTTGACCATGTTCCTTGTGGGGTCCGGGAGTATGGGGTCCTGGGCTCTTTGCTAAGGGCTGTCCAGTCCCTGTATGACCGGAGCAGGAGCTGTGTTTGCATTGCCGGCGGCAAGTCAGACCTATTCCCAGTGCATGTTGGACTCCGCCAGGGCTCCCCTTTGTCACTAGTTCTGTTCATTATATTTAATGTTTGCTTACATTTTAGGTACGCGCCCTGATGGGGTATCCATGTTTTGCCGGTATTGATTGTTGTAGTTGGTCGATATACTGTTTCAGATCCTTTATAGTATCCACTTTTGGATGTTAAAATGACATCATATGTTTGTTTAGTGTTGAGCAATTTTTTATAGCATTTCTTCTTTAAGCTTGCCTGGTAAGTTGCATTTTCTTGTTGTGATCTCCTTCCAACATGGCGTACTCACTCTTGCGATAGTATGCTCCACTCCTTAATCTTTTATGAGCTTTTAATCATGTTAAAACAGTGTGTTCCATCATCATTAACTTTCTCAGATGTTTAAGTCAGGTCTTAAACAGTCCAGTAAGGTTCATCTGATCTTCCGTAAATGTATTTTAATAGATAATTTTTTCAACTGTTGAAATGTGCCCATAGGACTATAAACCAGGACGAGGGGGCTCTTTTACTCTCAAACACCTGGGAAACTGCCCTGAAGAAGTCGGACTGCAGATGGCGCAGTCGTACTGCCTCCTCCTGTAGAAAGACGGTGCCAAAACGTGTTCAAATCAGCTGACTGGGCACGTCACAGCAACATCATGTGATCACTCTGACGAAGACCGCTAGTGAACAGTGAGGATTTAACTAGGTCTAAACCAAGACTGAACCAGATCTTAACCAGGACCACAACAAATCTAAACCAAGACTTAACAAGAGCTTAACTAGGTCTAAACCAGGACTAAACCAGGTCTAAAACTGCTGTTTTTCCATCATTATTCTACTCAGAGTTGTTTTAGGGTGATTCCTGCATGTTTAAGTAATCCTGTATTGTCCTGTATATTATAGTTTAATAGTAAAGAGTTTATGGGACATTTTAAAAGTACTCACAGTCATATTGGCGGCCAGTCCAGCTGCGTCAACTGATTTAGAAACAAAACAGATTTTATTCATGTTTATCATAACAAGAATGATAACTAAAAGTACTACAGCTCAGATTTTTGAGAAAAAACTAAATGCCACAGTGTCCAGGAGAGGGCGCATGAACTCGCCTTTTGCTGTCGCACTGAGGAGTGAAGCCATTTAAATGAGGCTAAAACAATAGCTGTCAGATTGATAGAAGTGGAGATGTGTCAGTGAAGACAGTTTGAGCTGAAAAATAAGAAGTGAATTTGTATGGATTTTAAAAACACAGAGGAGCACTTTTTATCACCAAATATATTAAAATATATGTTTTAAACTTAAAAATGTTGTTTTAGCAGAATAGGGCATTTTAATTATGTGCCTTTGTGAGACAAAACCAAACAGAAAACAGTATGTCAATCTGCATTATGGTATGTCTATGTATGCTTTAAAACAGAACTATTATGCAAAATGGACTTTCCAGAGTTTATAACCATGTTATAGCTGTTTCCTTCTCATTTACCATCTGAAGTAGTTTTTCAGTCATGCAGGTTTCTAGAGTAATCTTTAATTTTCAAGAAAGGATATTGCAGATCTACCTCCATTTTCACCGGTATGGTCAGTGTGACTTCATTGTCCAGTTTTATTTTCTTAGTCAGTGATACAGGTAGTGTTTGGCAGTGTTGCAAAAAAACTATTTCTCATTACTGTGTTGTAATGACATTTTAGATTAATATTGCGATTTAAAACACATTTATAACATAATCCACATGTGTCATACATTTTAACATAATAATACATATATATACTCTATGGTCAGCTCTATGAGCCAGAACAGCTCCAGCTACTGTTGTTTGCCTGATTAAACAGCTTCTCTGCTAAATACCTGCAGGTGGATCCTGTGCACCCTTTTTGTTGGTATTTTGTATAAATAATCACATAAATTGTTCCATTGATAGTATTTTAAATCTGATATACCTGAACCACACCAAAGTGATTTAGGTATTTAAAGGGTCCGTACCTGATTTTATTCAAGTATTTGAGCAAAATGTATTGTAGATATATTTGCCTTTATTGTCAGAGAATCAGAAATTGCACTGTTGGCATTACCTTAACAGTAAACTCTGTGGTCTGTGAGAGTTAAGAAAAGCACTTCATCATTGTAAATAATTAGGATGCTCAGGATGCATAAGGTAAGTGAGGAGACAGTAAAAATCAGAAATACTACCTTTAAAACTAACTAACTGGCCCCTGTCTTTCACAAATCCTTTGGCTAATAGTATCCACATACATATATTTTGGCTCACAGTATTCACATGCATGTATTTTCTTCATAGTATTCACATGCAGGTATTTTGGCTCATAGTATTCACATGCATGTATTTCTATTTTTGTGCATGTCTTCACTCACTTTCTGTGTTTTTGTCTCGGGCTCTCACTCGTCCGAAGGGTCCCTCTGTCACCCAGTACTTGCTCACGTCTCCCACAAAGTCCTGCAAAGCCTCCTTCCTCTCGCAGCTCGTCTCCTCCATACCTAGCAACAACAAGAACTAAACCAGAACTAAACCAACACTGAACCCGGTGTGAAGAAGGACTAAATTAGTTCTGGAATAAGACTGAACCAGGTCTTTGTTTGGAATGTTCCAGATAATAGCATTAAAATGTTATCCTGCATTTACAGGTGTTTTGATTGCTCACAAATTCCTTGAAAAAGATGCATTCTTAATCTGACTGTGCACGTCTCTCCACAGATCTGATCTGTAAATGGGCCTGCAGGTGTCATCTGTTTGTCTCCAGATGGTTTAGTTTAAGGCCATACTGTAGAACATTCCTTGGCAAAGCGCTCTATGGAGACCAGCAGGTGACGAACATTCGACCACTTGAGCTTAAAGTCTATTAATACTGTATATGTGTGTGAGTAAATCTCTGGGTAGTTTTATGTACTGCACGTTTATAGTGTCTATTCCAGCACAAGAAGGTAAAAGTACCTTTAGAGTCTGTATTTTACTGTAAATGTACACGTTTACATGGTGCATTACCGTGGTCGGCGACAATGATTATGTTGATGCAGCGATGAAGGCCGAGCTGCTGCAGACCGTTCATGAGCTGAGCCAGGATCTGGTCCACCTCCTGAAGAGCTTCTATCAGCTATAAGACATGAAAACCAAGTCTAAACCATGTCCGAACCAGGTCTAAGCCATGTCTGAACCAGGTCTAAACCAGGTCTAAACCATGTCCGAACCAGGTATAAACCAGGATTGAACCAGGTCTAAGCCAGATCTAAGCCAGGTCTAAACCAGGTCTAAACCAGGTCTAAACCAGGTCTAAACCAGGTCTAAACCAGATCTAAACAAGGTCTAAACCATGCCTGAACCTGTCTTAACCAGGTATAAATCCAGGTCTAAACCAGGTCTAAACCAGGTCTAAGCCAGATCTAAGCCAGGTCTAAACCAGGTCTAAGCCAGGTCTAAACCAGGTCTAAGCCAGGTCTTAACCAGGTCCAAGCCATGTCTAAACCAGGTCTAAGCCAGGTTTTAACCAGGTCTAAGCCAGATCTAAACCAGGTCTTATTGATTGTGTTTAAATGTCAGTCCACTTTATTTGAGGGAGTTACTGCAGCTCTATATTCTACTCTATACCCTATACTTTTGATGTTTTATTTCCTATGTATCATGTCGAAGTCTAGACAGAGACCTTTTTTTTTTTTTTTTTACAAAGTCTGCAGCCCTCTTCTGGAAATTCTCCTGACACAACTTGTTTTGCAGTGACATCACGCTGAGGTGATTTTCAGCAAAAAGGTGAGTGTGACTAGCTGAAGAATGTTGCTAGCTTGTTTAACAGCACAAATCGTTTCTCTTTCGTTTCTCTTCTTTCTCTCTTGTAGTTCCAACTAAACCAGTTTTTTTCTGGTCAGATTGTACTAAAATAAAGCTCAGATTAAAGTCTAATAAGCCTCAGATAGAGCAATGCTTACAGTTAACATCACACCCGCAAGGAATATTGATGACAGCTGCGAAGTATTGATGAAGGAGAACTCCAAACATTACTTAATGAACTAAGACTGATTTTAATGATCTCAGAATTCACATGGCAGTCCTCATGTTTTTATATACTCACTTTCCAGCTGATGTAATCAACATTCCCTGGGGGTGTCATGCTAACTGTAGGCTCTGCTCTGTCTGAGGCTCTTTAAACTTCCTTCTGTGCTTTGTTTTAAAACAATCTGACCAGAAAAAAAAAACTGATTTATCTGGAACTACAAGAGGTGAGCTGGTTTGTTCTTTTACAAGTCCCTCTCAAATGACATTACACAATCAAATCCCTCTAGTTTAACCTGAGCTGGAGACAGGGCAGAATTTCAAAGATCAAAACATTTAAAAAATCTTCTGGGGGAGAGCACCCAGACCCCCCTTACATGTTTGTCTGCTGTTCTTGTAGCCATAGTAGTTGTGACATTCTGGATGTGTTCAGTCTTATGTTGGTCATATAAACACAAATACAACTAGTCATGGTGATGAGAGCAGAGTCACAATGTGTCAAATGTGAATCACCAATAGCTGAGCCAGAGGGCATCTGCTGAAAGTTAGTGCCGACCCTGCTCAGATTTATCTAGTTATTTTGTGGAGTAGTAGTGAAAGTAGTAGTAACAGTAGTAGTGAATGTTGCAGTAGTAGTAGTAGCAGGAATAATAGAAGTAGTAGTTGTTGTATTAGTAGTATTTGTTTTTCCTGAGTACAGTTCTTAACCTGATCTCACTCGTGTTTATTGACACATTAACAATGGTGATTAAAGCTTAATCACTTCTGAACCACTGATAAAACACAAGGTTTAAAAAGATCACATTTTTATGGTTCAATAAAAGAGTCCAGAGTCCTGCTTCACACCGGACATGTGACGTGGTGGAGGGGTTTGAGCACCCGAATGATCCTGGGAGCTATGTTATCGGGGGCTTCATGCCCCTGGTAGGGTCACCCATGGCAAGCAGGTCCTCGGAGACGGGTCTGACTAAGAGCGGTTCAGAAGCCCCCATGGATAGAAAAACAGCGAGGCCAGTTACGTCGCCCGCACTGGCGTTACCGGGGCCCCACCCTGGAGCCAGGCCTGGGGTGGGTGCTCAGCAGCGAGCGCCTGGTGGCCGGGCCTTTCCCCACGGGGCCCGGTCGGGCCCAGCCCGAAGGAACGACGTGGGGCCGTCCTCCCGTGGACCCACCACCTGCGGGAGGAGCCATGAGGGGCGGGTGCGGAGAGATCCGGGCGGCAGTCGAAGGCGGGGACCTCGACGACCGGATCTCCGGACATGGAGACTAGCTCTGGGGACGTGGAATGTCACCTCGCTGGGGGGGAAGGAGCCTGAGCTTGTGCGGGAGGTTGAGCGTTACCGGCTAGATATAGTCGGCCTCACCTCCACGCACAGCTTGGGCTCTGGAACCCAACTTCTTGAGAGGGGTTGGACCCTCCACTTCTCTGGCGTTGCCCGCGGGGAGCGGCGGCAAGCTGGTGTGGGCTTGCTCATTGCCCCACAGCTCAGCCGCTGCGTGTTGGGGTTCACTCTGGTGAACGAGAGGGTCGCGTCCCTGCGCCTTCGGGTCGGGGACAGGTCTCTCACTGTTGTGTCGGCCTACGGGCCAAACAGCAGTGCAGAGTACCCGGCCTTCTTGGAGTCCCTGGGAGGGGTACTAGACACCAACCGGGGACTCCGTTGTTCTCCTGGGGGACTTCAACGCCCATGTGGGTAACGACAGTGACACTTGGAGGGGCGTGATTGGGAGGAATGGCCTCCCCGATCTGAACCCGAACGGTGTTTTGTTATTGGACTTCTGTGCTAGTCACAGCTTGTCCATAACAAACACCATGTTCGAGCACAAGGGTGTCCATCGGTGCACGTGGCACCAGGACACTCTAGGTCGGAGGTCGATGATCGACTTTGCTGTCGTGTCATCTGACCTCCGACCGCGTGTCTTGGACACTCGGGTGAAGAGAGGGGCTGAGCTGTCAACTGATCACCACCTGGTGGTGAGTTGGATCCGCTGGCGGAGGAGGAAGCCGGACAGACCTGGCAGGCCCAAGCGCATTGTGAGGGTCTGCTGGGAACGTCTGGCGGAGCCCTCTGTCAGGGGGGTCTTCAACTCCCACCTCCGGGAGAGCTTCTCCCTGATCCCGGGGGAGGTTGGAGACATGGACTCCGAGTGGGCCATGTTCTCCACCTCTATTGTCGATGCGGCTGCTCGTAGCTGTGGTCGTAAGGTCTGTGGTGCTTGTCGCGGCGGCAATCCCCGAACCCGGTGGTGGACACCGGAAGTAAGGGATGCCGTCAAGCTGAAGAAGGAGTCCTATCGAGCCTTGTTGGCTCGCGGGACTCCTGAGGCAGCTGATGAGTACCGGCGGGCCAAGCGTGCCGCGGCTCGGGCAGTCACAGAGGCAAAAACTCGGGGTTGGGAGGAGTTCAGGGAGGCCATGGAGGAGGACTATCGGACGGCCTCAAAGAGATTCTGGCAAACCGTCCGACGCCTCAGGAGGGGGAAGCAGTGCTTCACCAACACTGTTTACAGTGCGGGTGGAGAGCTGCTGACTTCGACTGGGGATGTTGTCGGGCGGTGGAAGGAATACTTTGAGAATCTCCTCAATCCCACTGTCACGTCTTCCGAGGAGGAAGCAGAAACTGGGGACCCAGAGGCGGACTCGTCCATCACCCTGGCTGAAGTCACTGAGGTGGTTGGCAAGCTCCTCGGTGGCAAGGCTCCGGGGGTGGACGAGATCCGTCCTGAGTACCTCAAGTCTCGGGATGTTGTGGGGCTGTCTTGGCTGACACGTCTCTGCAACATCGCGTGGCGGTCGGGGACAGTACCTGTGGAATGGCAGACCGGGGTGGTGGTCCCTCTGTATAAGAAGGGGGACCGGAGGGTGTGTTCCAATTACAGGGGAATCACACTCCTCAGCCTTCCCGGTAAGGTCTATTCCAGGGTACTGGAGAGGAGAATCCGACCGATAGTCGAACCTCGGATTCAGGAGGAGCAGTGTGGTTTTCGTCCTGGTCGTGGAACACTGGACCAGCTCTATACTCTCCATCGGGTCCTCGAGGGCTCATGGGAGTATGCCCAACCAGTCCACATGTGTTTTGTGGATCTGGAGAAGGCATTCGACCGTGTCCTTCGTGGTGTCCTTTGGGGGGTGCTCTGGGAGTATGGGGTCCGGGGCTCTTTGCTAAGGGCTGTCCGGTCCCTGTATGACCGGAGCAGGAGCTGTGTTCGCATTGCCGGCAGTAAGTCAGACCTGTTCCCAGTGCATGTTGGACTCCGCCAGGGCTGCCCTTTGTCACCGGTTCTGTTCATTATATTTATGGACAGAATTTCTAGGCGCAGCCAGGGGCCGGAGGGGGCCTGGTTTGGGAACCACAGGATTTCATCTCTGCTGTTTGCAGATGATGTTGTCCTGATGGCTTCTTCGAGCCAGGACCTGCAGCAGGCACTGGGGTGGTTTGCAGCCGAGTGTGAAGCGGCTGGGATGAGAATCAGCTCCTCCAAATCCGAGGCCATGGTTCTCAACCGGAAAAAGGTGGTTTGCTCTCTCCGGGTGGGTGGTGAGTCTCTGCCCCAAGTGGAGGAGTTCAAGTATCTCGGGGTCTTGTTCACGAGTGAGGGAAGGATGGAGCGGGAGATTGACAGGCGGATCGGTGCAGCGTCTGCAGTGATGCGGTCGCTGTATCAGTCTGTTGTGGTAAAGAAGGAGCTGAGCCGGAAGGCGAAGCTCTCGATTTACCGGTCAATCTACGTTCCTACCCTCACCTATGGTCATGAGCTCTGGGTAATGACCGAAAGGACAAGATCGCGGATACAAGCGGCTGAAATGGGCTTCCTCTGCAGAGTGGCCGGGCGCACCCTTAGGGATAGGGTGAGGAGCTCGGTCACACGGGAGGAGCTCGGAGTAGAGCCGCTGCTCCTACACGTTGAGAGGATCCAGCTGAGGTGGCTCGGGCATCTGCTCAGGATGCCTCCTGGACGCCTCCCTAGGGAGGTGTTCTGGGCATGTCCCACCGGGAGGAGGCCCCGGGGAAGACCCAGGACACGCTGGAGGGACTATGTCTCTCGGCTGGCCTGGGAACGCCTTGGGGTCCCACCGGAGGAGCTGGAGGACGTGTCCGGGGTGAGGGAAGTCTGGGAGTCCCTGCTTAGACTGCTGCCCCCGCGACCCGGCCCCGGATAAGCGGAAGAAGATGGATGGATGGATGGATGGATGCTGTTCCTCCGTACAGAGCTTGATTATGAGAGTAGATCAGACAGAGGCCAAATTGACACATCACACTGATCATTTCTGTGACTAGACCCAAGGACTCACTGTATAACACAAATTTGCATGGCATGTTCATTTTAACTGCCCCCATCTGTATTAAATATAATTGGCCTGTTGATACTTTGCAGCTGATGTCATCAACCTTTCCTGAGGGTGTGTCATGATCCCCGTTTGTTCCTGTCCTCTGTGCTCTCTCCCCCTCCCCAACCTGTCTGCCTGGAGCTGGGCGGAGTTCGTGACTCCCCCTGCACGCACCTGGAGCGCATCAGCGTAATCACCATCACCTGCTGCTGAGCATATGAGGGCTCGGCAGACTACACTCGGAGCCAGACCGTCCACGTGTAAACATGAATGCTCCAGCTCAGTTTTTGTATCTCTTTGCCCGTCTGCATGCTCTCATTGGATTTTGTCACCTTCCAGATTCCTGTCCTCGCTCGTTCCTGCTCCTGCCTCTGCGTTCCGGCTCCAGTAAAGTCATCCCTCCGTCTTACTACCTGTCCTGTCTTGGTCTCCGGCTTGCTGCTTGCCTCCTGCCTTGGGTTCTGCTCTCTGGACTACGCCGGCCAGTTCTCACCTTTTTGTGTAAAATCAAACTCCTACACAGGACCATGAACACTCAGATTGATTGCAGGCTCTTGAAAATGTGCTCTTTAAATCTATTTTGTATTTTTTTCTTGTGTTTAAAAAAATAAAAAATAAATTGACAGTGTTTACTAATGTTTGCATTGTGTCACCATGGTAACTGATGAACATTCCATCATAGGCATACAAACAGTACACCCCAGCATGATGTCACTGCAAAGTTTCAGTAGAATGTTGTGATGCCATCTGAGACCCAGCAATACAGAATATTCCCAGAGACAGGCACATAGACAAGTTCCAGTAAGTCAAATTAATAGGTTGTTTCTCGCCTCTGTGTGTCTATGGATTGTGTAATGGTACATTAGGCAAGACAAGTTTATTTGTATTGCACAGTTTGTACACAAAGTAATTCAAAGTCCTTTACAGAATAAGAAAAACATTAAAATCACAATACAACAAATCAAAACATAAATAATCACCATAAAATTAACAGTATGAGCTGAAGGCTAGTGAGCAGGCAATGGAGTAGGTTGGAAGTTTAGTGTGCTCTGCACGAATTTGCAAAAAAAGCCGTTTTATTTGGCGTATGACTGTAACTTTAACATATGTGTACTTTCTAAAACTCTGATACAACATTTGAGCTTCCATCCACGGGTGTAAATGGCGAATAATCTGCGCAAATACAAGTATACGGGCAAGACCGCTGCTACCGCTGCTAGCAACACGAGTTCCGCTGCATCTAACATCGCACCTAGCACCGCACCTAGCATGCCATCGGAGGAGCTAACGGAGCCAGCGGAGCGGAGTGGCCAACCCGCGCCAGCTGCGCTGGATTTCAAAACTGAAATACTATCCTCTATCAAGACCGAGATGGCTGCACTCTTTCAAAGTGAGCTTGCAAAGATCATTGCAAAGGAGTTTGATGATGTTAAAACGGAGATGATGCAGATAGTCAGGTCTGAAATAACTAGCAGCACTACGATTCTGCGCTCCCAGTTAGACACAATCCAATCTACGGTGTCTGATATGGAGCAGGGACTTTCGGGATGTTCTGACCAAATCGTAACATTACAAGACTCCGTCCAGCAACTGGAGAAAAAAGTGGCGGTTCTTCAGGATAAGTGTTTGGACATGGAGGGACGAATGCGCAGATCAAATATTCGTATACTGAATGTAGCCGAAGAATCCCCGAGTACACCAGTATCAGTATCTAAATTGCTCAGAGAGATACTGAAAATGGATAAGGATGTTCTGATTGACAGATCCCACCGCACCGCGCCGTCGAATCGAGTAAAGGGTAAGCCCAGAGCGATCATAGCCAAACTACACTACTATCAAGACTGTCTCGACATCCTCCGCCGTGCCCGGGATGCTGGTCCTCTCCTCCACAATGGTTCCACCATCCTCATCTTCCCCGACTACCCGCCGAGTGTGGCTCATGCCAGATCGGCCTTTAATGACGTCAGAAAACTCCTACGCGGACGGGACAACGTGCGCTACGGGATCCTCCACCCGGCTTTGCTGCGGATCACCCATGATGGTGTCGAAAAGCGCTTTCGGGATGCAACGGAGGCCATGGCATATGTGAGGAATAACATTCTGTGAGGGAGCTCCTTTGCTATCTCTCCTTTGCCGTACCCTTTTGGTTTCACGCAATATAAGTCAACAATAATTATATGCATATTATATATAATGGCAAATTCAACTGAACGCCAGTCGAATACTAAACTAGTAATTTCTGAAACGGTTTTTTTTTTCTAATTTTAATTTTGTACCTCATCTCGTTTACACCTTTTAGTGCAGAGCAAACTGTTAGGCTAGTGCTCTTACAAACACATAATGTGTGGATTTAGTTGTAAAGGGTTAGTTTATTATCACCATGTTCCTGTTGGTGACAGTTGGGGTGGGGCACCTGTTGCACCTAATGTGAAATTGTTATTATCCGTTTTGCATATTTTTGTGATAGTGACGGGATTTTCTTTTTGTAAATTCTATTATATTGTCAGATTGAATGGTTTAATAATATTTTATCTCAAAACATATGGCTAGTCACTTATCGAATACCCAAATTGATAGTTGCCAGGTCAATCTTGTTAGCTGGAATGTTAAGTCCCTAAATCACCCAGTAAAACGTAGAAGGGTACTTACGCATTTGAAGCAATTAGATGTGGACATCGCATTTCTCCAAGAAACCCATTTAGATACATTCGGCCATTCAAAACTTAGAGGAGGATGGGTGGGACAATTATTTCATTCAAATTTTCATTCTAAATCTAGAGGTACAGCTATTCTCATTAAAAAGTCAATTTCTTTTACCATGACAAAAGTAGAAGCTGATTCAGCTGGGCGATATATTATAGTAGTGGGCAGACTAAATAATACCCCTGTTGTCCTAGCGAACATATATGCTCCTAACTGGGATGATGGTGCCTTCTTTACCGGAATTTTCTCTCGTATACCAAACATAGACACACATCATCTCATTCTCGGAGGCGATATAAACTGTGTGTTATCTCCCTCATTGGATCGAAGTTCGCCTAAAACTATCCAACCAGCTCGGTCAACACAAGTGGTTAACCAGCTTCTCAAAACCTATGGAATGACTGATGTTTGGAGATTTCAAAATCCTGGTCGCAGAGGGTACTCTTTCTATTCGCCAGTGCATAAAACATTCTCACGGATTGATTATTTTTTTCTTGACAGCAAGTTACTACCATTAGTTAATAAGTGCGAATATAAAGCAATAGTTATTTCAGATCATGCACCGTTGTTAATGAGCCTAAATATGCCAACTCTAGGCAAAAGATACCGACCATGGAGATTTAATACTTTATTACTTTCTGATGGAGAGTTTGTCAAATTTATTTCAAATGAAATAAATGAATATATATTACGTAATAGTACTCCAGGCATATCCTGTGGTTTAATCTGGGAATCACTAAAAGCTTACCTTAGAGGCCAAATTATATCTTATAGTGCCAAAATTAAAAAAGATCAACATGAGCAGGTTAAAAAGATTGAAGGGGACATTTTGCGGCTAGATGAAGCGTTAGCCAACTCTCCTTCACCTGATTTGGTTAAACAACGCATAGTTCTCCACACTGAATTCAATCTGTTGACAACAAAGCAAACTGAAAACCTTTTAAATAAATGTCGACATAAAATGTATGAACATGGCGAAAAAATAGGTAAAATGTTAGCCCACCAATTGCGTCAACAGCAGGTTGATCAAGCTATTCTTGCTATTAATGGAGAACATGGAGCTAGGTTAACAGATCCTTTGGAGATTAACCGTAGGTTCAGTGAGTATTACACACAGCTATATACTTCTGAGTCCAATGGGAATGAATTACTTTTTGACAGTTTTTTCAGTAAACTTAGTCTGCCTACTATTGCTGAGGAATCAGTTCAAGAAATGGAAAGACCCTTCTCGAAAGAAGATTTTCTTAAGGCAGTTGCATCCATGCAAAGCGGGAAATCACCGGGACCAGACGGCTTTACAAGTGAATTTTTCAAAACATTTTCTAATGACCTGGCCCCTATCCTGCTTTCTGTCTATGAGGAGTCATCAATTTCTGGCTCGCTCCCAGAAACTATGAGACAGGCTGTTATATCTCTGATTCACAAAAAAGATAAAAACAAATTGGAATGTGGCTCTTACCGACCCATTTCTCTACTAAATGTAGATAGTAAAATTTTTGCCAAAATTATAGCATGTCGTTTGGAGACCATTCTACCTTCCATTATCTGTGATGATCAGACGGGGTTTATTAGAAATCGCTATTCATTCCATAACATTCGCAGACTCCTAAATATCCTCCACCATCCCACTCCACCCGACACATCAGAAGTAGTTTTATCACTTGATGCTGAGAAAGCATTTGATCGGGTGGAGTGGGATTATTTGTTCTATACGCTTAAAAAATTTGGCTTTGGGTCAAAGTTTATTTCATGGATACACACTTTATATTTCTCCCCTGTTGCTGCTGTCCGCACAAATGATAATCTGTCACCCTTTTTTAAGCTAGGACGCGGAACAAGGCAAGGCTGCCCCCTATCCCCTTTGTTATTTTCTTTGGTCATTGAACCTTTGGCGATTGCAATACGTAGTGATGCTTCTATTAAAGGTATCCAGAGAGGGGATTTTGAACATAAAGTGTCTTTATATGCGGACGACACCCTTTTGTATGTGTCGGAACCTTTGCGAAGTCTGCCGAATTTACTTACTCTACTGAATGACTTTGGGAAAATATCAGGCTACAAAGTGAATATGCAAAAGAGTGAATTAATGCCCATAAATTCAATAACATCACAGTCTCTTCTGAGGTCAATGCCATTTAAACTAAGTAAGGATAAATTTAAGTACCTAGGAGTATGGATTACTAATAACTACAAGCACCTATACAAAGCAAATTTTGTTCCATTATTAGATTGCATAAAACGTGACTTTGAACGCTGGAATACATTACCATTATACCTGGGGGGCAGGATAAATGTTATTAAAATGAATGTTTTACCCAAATTTCTATATCTTTTTCAATCGGTTCCTATTTTTTTAACGAAAACCTTTTTCTTAAACTTAGATAACATGGTGTCATCATTTATATGGAATGGGAAGAAAGCGCGTATCCGTAAAAATATTTTACAATACCATAGAAACCATGGAGGACTATCACTACCTAACTTCCAATATTACTACTGGGCTGCCAATATTCGTGCAATGTTGCAATGGTCAGAGTCTGTATGTAAAAGGGACTCCAAATGGTTGAACCTTGAGAAAATGTCATGTCAGACTGCCTCTTTGCACTCACTGCTGTGTTCAGAGCTACCTTTATCTCAATCATTAGATAAATTTTCTTTAAATCCAGTGGTTAAACATTCATTCAAAATCTGGGCACAATTTAGGAGAAATTTTGGTTTTAAAAATATGTCAATATATGCCCCAACTGTGAAAAACCACATGTTTACTCCATCTGTTATTGATGACTCTTTTACACTATGGGCTACAAATGGTCTAGGGACACTGAAGAACCTGTTTATTGAAGGTCTTTTTGCCTCATTTGAAAGACTGAAAACAAAGTACCATATCCCTGATTCTCATTTCTTCAGGTATCTTCAACTTCGCAGTTTTGTGTCTACCTCATTTAACTGTTTCCCCTCAAGGCCAGCAGACTCTCTTCTTGAAAATATTTTGGACTTAAACCCACACTCTAAAGGAATCATTGGTAAAGTCTACACCGCACTCAACTCATATAATGTAGAGCCTCTGTCTCGTGTTAAAATGAAATGGGAAGAGGAACTGGATATAAAACTCTCTGATGATGTTTGGCAATCGGTCTTAGATAATATTCACGAGTCTTCAATCTGCTTAAGACAAAGAGTTATACAATTTAAAGTTGTCCATAGACTACATTGGTCCAAAGTAAAGCTAGCTAAGATCAAACCGGAACTTAATGGTAATTGTGATCGTTGCGAAACTGAGCCAGGGACATTGTCACATATGTTTTGGTTTTGTTCAAAGCTGAGAAACTTTTGGCAGTCCATTTTTAAATTTCTTTCTGAAGCATTAGGGCCTAGCTTTGAACCTGAAGCCACAATCGCAATATTTGGTATTTCACTAAAATGTATTCACCTTCATAAGAATTATAAAAATATAATAGCTTTTGCTACACTCTTGGCTAGAAGATTGATACTGCTCAAATGGAAGGATAAACAACCCCCAACTTTTAGATTGTGGCTTGACGACCTTGTATACCATTTAACATTAGAGAAAATCAGATTTTCTACAAGAGGCTGCACCAATAAGTTTTTCAGTACTTGGCAACCTGTTTTGAGTAAGATTAGAGATATTGATCCCTCACTCATCTTACAGGAGTAATGGCACTACTGCTTTAGTGGGTAGTATCATATATATGTTCTTTGTATATATATTTTTTTTTATGGTGCAACAGGGTGGGTTTGTTCTGGGGTTTGGATGTTATAGGGGGAAAAAGAGAAAAGTATTGTGATGTTTCAAAATTGTTTTTCTAATTGAATGCTTAATAAAAATACTTTGAACAAAAAAAAAAACATGAAGAAAAAAAAAAAAATTAACAGTATGAGATGGCTCGTGTGGCTCTAACATGTGGGAAATGTACTTTGGTGCTGGTCCATGGAGAGACTTGTTCACAAGCAGAGCTGCTTTAAAGTCTGTTCTCTGAGACACAGGAGCCAGAGACTTGAGCAAGGGACACGTGTGAAGTACTTCCTGGTTCTAGTCAGGACCTGAGCAGCAGTGTTCTGGATGTACTGAAGCTGTCTTAAGGCTTGTTTGGAGAGGCCAGTGAGCAGGCCGTTACAGTAGTCTAACCTACTGGAGACAAATGCATGGATAAGTCTCCCCAAGTCTTGTTTTGACAGTATACTTTTGATTTTTGTAATGTTTTTTAGGTGATAAAAAGCTGCACATGTTATTGATTTGATGTGGGTGATTTGAAGGTTTTAGAGAGACTGGAGGTGACTGCTGACACTTTCTCTTTGTTACGAAGCTCCTGATGACTACAGGAGCAACACATCCCGTCAAGTCAGAGTCTTATCCAGTAGAGACTGTACAGTCCAAATACATGTGTAGTAGTCTGTGTACTGTACAAATATGCACATAATATACATGTGTACTTACTCCGGCACCTGTTCAAACACCTGACTCTACTGTAGGCCTGAGTCAGCTGGGTTTCCGCCTACACATAATCTCCATGCACAAAGGTCCTTATGACAACAATGAAATAGTCTGTCTTGTGTCTGCATCTGATTATAAAGCATTGTATTGTCTGACATTTAGGAACATGTTTGTTGTTGTTAGCTTTACCGCTGCCCTGGTCTCTGAGAGTTGTGAAAAAGTAGACATGGAACTCACCCCTCCACTGACCGGACCATAGCTGTGTCCAGATTTATCAGGCTCCTCCAGGTACAGCGTCAGGAAGTCTGGACTGGACAGACAGGGAAAGTACACAACAATAATTGTACCTATTATATCATATGTTTATTTGGTTTGATTTGATTGCACTCACCGCTCGTCGTCTGGAAGCTGGAGCCATTTCAGAACAGTGAAGACTCTCTCCTCAAATGGGACTTTACTGCAAAAGAGAAAACCTGATTTAGTCCTGATTTAGTCCTGGTTTTGTCCTGGTTTTGTCCTGGTTTAAACCTGGTTTAGTCCTGGTTTAGACCTGGTTTAGTCCTGGTTTAGTCCTGGTTTAGACCTGGTTTAGAGCTAGTTTAGTCCTGGTTTTGTCCTGATTTAGACCTGGTTTATACCTAGTTTAGATCTGATTTAGACATGATTTAGTCCCGGTTTAGTCCTTGGTTTGTTCAAGTTTAGTTCTAGTTTATTCCTGGTGTTTTCCTGTTTTAGTCCTGATTTAGTTCTGGTTTAGACCGTTTTTTCTCTGATTTAGACTGGTTTATATCTAGTTTATACAGTCTATATATACAGTCATGATTTAGGTTTGTTTCAATCCTGATTTAGAAAGTGAAAAGATTTTTCACAGTAGCTTCATGAAGTGGTGCCATTATTCAACCTCAAAGTCGTGATTGTTGTCAGGTTTAACTTTAAACTGTAAAATTAAACTGACAAGCCAATTCCAATCAAATAAAAAGAAGGTTCAACATTTGTGGTTTATAAGTTTGGAGATTTCATTCAAAAACAGAATCTCCCACAGCATCTGAAACTATGACATCATCACATTCAAGAAGGTAATCATGCAGTGATAAAGTGGACTTCTGACAAGCAGCGGAATTCTTCTTTCTGATATAACCAGAGTTTTACTGATTAGATTCAAACTCTGATAACAAGGATGTGAACTTGAATTCAGCCCACGTCAACAACCCATAGTGAAATACCCAGTTTAAAAATAACCAGAGAGGGAGACGTCTGGGGCATAGACTATGTGACATCACCCACAGCACCCACAGCATTCAGCTCCAACCAAATTAAAGGAGAATTTCTAGCTGAGTTCCATATTAGGAATTCTGAGTGTGAGTATCATAGAAACTAAAGAATATTTTAGTGTGTAAGTCTTACTATGGTACTTTCTTTTACTTTTATTTGTTTGCTTCGTTTTTTGTACAAATGGTATCAGGTATGGTTCTGTTTTGTTTTTAGTTTTTTTTTTGTCTAATTTCACGGAAAAATGGTTTGGGAAGTAAAAATATTGGGACTGAGATTATATAGTTGGGGCACTCACTGGATCAAGGCTAAAGTGACAAAACACTCTCTTTTCAGAGAGTGGACTTTAAAGGGCCCATATTATACTATTTTCTGATCTATGTTCTGATGTTTCCTCAAAACAGACCTGGAGTTGTGTTTTGTTTCATTCACACAGGTTTAACACACAAATCCTGCAGATTTAGGCTGAGTTTTTCTCTCTTGTGAGGTCATCTTGTAATACTGGAAGTGTTTTTTTTTTTACTAAATACACCTTCACTAGAATCATTTGGATGATGTCAGCCCTGGAATTGCCAATTTCTACTGAACTAAAGGGAAGGGAAGGAGCTGTTGAAAATTTCCACTTCATGACATCACAAGATGTAAGAGAGCATTTTGAGCTTTGGAGATGTAGACAGATTAATTATAAAGCGTTACTCAAAAATGTGTGAATGAAACAAAACTCCAGGTACTATGTTTTAACATGGTTTGAAATTCACAAAAGTAAATTTTGTGTAATATAGTCAAAGTAAATCATAGTAGGTTTCTGTGGGGTTCGTGAGTAGATATAAATGTATCAGGCTTAAAAACATAGTATTTTGCAATCGAGAGTTAACTGCGCTTGGAACTTACTGTATAAAGAGAGTCCAGTCTGATATTAAAACATCACGGATTGGTAAAAACTTGTGACCGTGTAAACTGCCTCTTACCCGTCATAGAGTTTGTAGATGTCGGGGGAGAAGGAGGTGTCTGGGGAGAGGGAGGAGGGGAGGAGAGGGAGGAGTCTGGGGAGACGGGCAGCAGTAATTGTCGTACCCATCATAAGGTTTGTAGATGGAGAAGGAGAAGGAGGTGTCTGGGGAAAGGGAGTTTTACCCATCATAAGGTTTGCAGATGTCGGAGGAGATGTCTGGGGAGTGGGAGTCTTACCCGTCATAGGGTTTGTAGATGTTGGGAAAGCTGCCGTTGACTTTGACGTCGGATCCAGGCCAAAAGAAAGTCCCAGACTTCAGACCCTGATACGAGGCCGTGTGCCAGACCTGAGCACAGACAGAGACCGGGTTTAGTCCTGGTTTAGTAATATTTGCAGTAGCAGTAGTAGTATTTATATTACCAGCTGTCCCAGGCACTAGGCAAGGTTGGTAATAGTATTAGTAGTATTTGTTGTTGTAGTAGTAGTAGTAGTAGTAGTAGTAGTAGTAGTAGTAGTAGTAGTAGTAGTAGTAGAAGTAGTAGTAGTAGTAGTACCAGTCACCTGAGGTACCAGGCAGGGTTGTCCTTCTCGCTGTTGGACAGGCTGAAGAACTTGTCCATGTCAGGGCAGTAGTAGTAGTAGTGGTAGTAGTAGTGGTAGTAGTAGTAGTAGTATTTGCAGTAGTAGTAGTATTAGTAATAGTAGTAGTAGTACCGGTTGTCCCAGGTACCAGGCGGGGTTGTTCTTCTCGCTGTTGGACAGGCTGAAGGACTTGTCCATGTCCGGGTCGTACATGTTGTTATCGATCAGACCGTTGGACTCTGGATACAGACCCTGGACACAGTATTTATAAAAGTATTTAAAAGTGCTAATGTAGTATTTACAAAGTATTAATATTTTGTATTTTCAGACAATAGTGATGACTGGAGCCACTCCTTGGTCTATTCATCCTCCTATAACTGATTTCTTTCCATATATTTGAGCTGAATGTGTCTTACTCCAGTGCAGATATATTATATTTACCAATTAGCAGGAGTCATCATAGGAAAGAGGAGTAAAGCTTAGCTAATCCCGACACTCAGTTATGACTAAATCTGTCCCGAAGAAAATGACTAAATGTTGGAAAAAACTATGAAATTTGTCTCATTTTTTAAAAGCAGACATATTGTGCTTGTGTCTTCTTTATAGTTCTAAATTCTGACACCTATGGATCATTATGTTAGAATTTGGACATTTTAAATTGCAACATTCATCTAAAACAACTTGTAAACTTGTTTCTCATTCCAGTTCCAAACTGTGCTGCCCAATGACAACAAAGTGCACATGCACTTTGCACCTCCTCCTATGGATAGCTGCACATCACACTTTATTTATTTGTACATGAAAAAATCAGGTTTGAGGAGATGCAAGCCTGCTCACAGTAAGGTCTTCCATCTTTTTCAGTACAGTAAACCAATATATATATAGAATACATAGTTACTCACAGGTTGTCATTTGGGGTGTTTTCATCTTTTGAGTATGTTTCCTTTAAAATAGAGCTAAAACAATCCCCCTCCATACGCTACTTAGTCATATACAAACCTTCCCAGACTGAGATGCTTTCAGTCGTATGCACTGACTTTGGACTAAACCAGTAAATATGGTAACTATCATGCAGTGGTTGTATTAGTGTCAATCAGACTTACAGTAACTATGGTGTAGTGGTTGTCTTACTGTTGGTCAGACTTATGGTAACTATGGTGTAGCGGTTCTGTTAGTGTCAGACCTATGGTAACTATGGTGTAGTGGTTGTATTAGTGTCGGTCAGACTTACGTTAACTATGGTGTAGTGGTTGTATTAGTGTCACACTTACGGTAACTATGGTATAGTGGTTAGGGAAAGTCTTGCTGGGAAATGCTGGCTGCATGAAAGGAGCCGATGTTCCACATTTCTCTGAAAAACACAAATATTTAAATAAATGCATAAAAATTGGTCAAAAAGAATAGCACACGTTACAATTGATGACACAATTTTGTCACGCAAGTACTGCTGGACATAACTTAACTGCTAGCAGCTGCCTTGAAAATAGGACGTGCATTCCAAATATAAGTCCTAGCCTTGATGAGCTTTATTTGTTTGGAGCAGAATGCTTTGGGTGATGTCACACTCTCTCAGTCCACTTGTTTATACAGTCTATGTAACGATCCTGCTAGTCTGCCAGAACTCAAGAGATGGCTAGAATGTGAGAGAAATTAAAAATGTCAAGCAATATATAAAGTGCGGTGTGTCTTGCAATGAAAATAAAGGTTTATTCAGGGGCGGATGGTTGCAGTTGGTTTGAACTGAAAATGAAAGGGTAGTACCCAGACGGCTATTGCCAAGCCACACCTCTATGGACCATAATCCCCTTCATTGGCCTGGATGAATCATGTCAAGTGCTGCCAGTGCCTTGCTTGGTCAGTCTTTGGTTTAGCTTGCCCTCTTTCACCTCTTTCATGTTGTCATGGAGCTCCCTGGGTTTTGGAAATAGGTCCAACATATAATTTATGAAAATACACATAAAGCATTTTTCAAAGTACCTTAATCCACACGCACCCCTATGGGACTATCAACAAGAATCAGTTTTTGAGTCAAACCAAATCAAAGAATAGTCCTGACTGAGTCCTGGCTTAGTCCTGGTTAAGTCCTGATTTACTTCTGGTTTAGTCCTGGTTCAGTCCTGGTTTAGTCCTGGTTTAGTCTTGGTTTAGTCCTGGTTCAGTCCTGGTTTGTTTAGTCCTGGTTTAGTACTGGTTTGATCCTGGTTTAGTTCTGGTTTAGCACTGGTTTAGTGCTGGTTTAGTCCTGGTTCTGTCCTTATTCGGTCCTGGTTCAGTCCTGGTTCAGTACTGGTTTAGTCCTGGTTCAGTCTGGTTTAGTCAGGTTTAGTCCTGGTTCAGTCCTGGTTTACTCCTGGTTTAGTCCTGGTTTAGTCCTGGTTAAGTCCTGGTTTAGTCCTGGTTAAGTCCTGGTTTAGTCCTGGTTCAGTCCTGGTTTAGTCTTCATTTAGTCCTGGTTCAATCTTGGTTTAGTGCTGGTTTAGTCCTGGATCCTGAAGCAGGACTAAACCAGGACTTGTCCTGGTCCTGGTTTAGTCCTGGTTTATTCCTGGTTTAGTCCGGGTTCAGTCCTGGTTTAGTGCTAGTTTCGTCATGGTTCAGTCCTGGTTTAGTCCTGGTTAAGTCCTGGTTTAGTCCTGGTTCAGTCCTGGTTTAGTGTTTGTTTAGTCCTGGTTTAGTCCAGGACTAAACCAGGAACCAGTGCTGGAACCAGTGCTGGTTCAGTGATGGTTCAGTCTTGATTTAGTGCTGGTTTAGTCCTGGTTTATTTCTGGTTAGTCCTGAACCAGGACCTGGTCATGCTCCTGGTTCAGTCCTGGTTCAGTCCTGGTTTAGTGCTGGTTTAGTGCTGGTTTAGCCCTGGTTAAGTCCTGGTTAAGTCCTGGTTTAGTGCTGGTTAAGTCCTGGTTAAGTCCTGGTTTAGTCCTGGTTTAACCCTAGTTCAGTCCTGATTTAGTCCTGGTTTTGTCCTGGTTAAATCCTGGTTTAGTCCTGGTTCAGTCCTGGTTTAGTGCTGGTTTAGTCCTGGTTCAGTCCTGGTTCAGTCCTGGTTTAGTGCTGGTTTAGCCCTGGTTAAGTCCTGGTTAAGTCCTGGTTTAGTGCTGGCTAAGTCCTGGTTAAGTCCTGGTTAAGTCCTGGTTTAACCCTAGTTCAGTCCTGATTTAGTCCTGGTTAAATCCTGGTTTAGTCCTGGTTCAGTCCTGGTTTAGTGCTGGTTTAGTCCTGGTTTAGTCCTGGTTAAGTCCTGGTTTAGTTCTGGTTCAGTCCTGGTTTAGTGCTGGTTTAGTCCTGGTTCAGTCCTGGTTTAGTCCTGGTTTAACCCTAGTTCAGTCCTGGTTTAGTCTTCATTTAGTCCTGGTTCAGTCTTGGTTTGGTGCTGGTTTAGTCCTGGATCCTGAAGCAGGACTAAACCAGGACTCGTCCTGGTCCTGGTTCAGTCCTGGTTTAGTGCTGGTTTAGTCCTGGTTCAGTCCTGGTTTAGTCCTGGTTTAACCCTAGTTCAGTCCTGGTTTAGTCTTCATTTAGTCCTGGTTCAGTCTTGGTTTGGTGCTGGTTTAGTCCTGAATCCTGAAGCAGGACTAAACCAGGACTCGTCCTGGTCCTGGTTCAGTCTTGGTTTAGTCTTGGTTTAATCCTGGTTCAGTCCTGATTTAGTGCTGGTTTAGTCCTGATTCAGTCCTGGTTTAGCCTTGGTTAAGTCCTCGTTTAGTTCTGGTCCAGTCCTGGTTTGGTGCTGGTTTAGTCCTGGTTTAGTTCTGGTTCAGTCCTGGTTTAGTGCTGGTTTAGTCCTGGTCTTACGCAGTTTGTCGATCACTGGTACTAGTTGGCTCCAGCTCTGTAGATATTCTGCCCTCCATCCGTCCAGAGACACGAGGAGAAGCGGCTGCTTCGAAACCTGACACAAAAATCAAAATTAAATGTAAAAACACAAATGTGAAATCTGTGATGCCAGGCTTTTCAAAGCATGAAAAGAGGTAGAACTGAAATCTTTATTGGATGATGTCGCTTCCAAATCCTTTGTCTCTAGTGATAACACTCACATGAGTTTTCAGACACGTGCACAACTTCAGAACAGCTTTTACAAACAGAGAAATGAAGCAGAGCAGCCAATCAGTTCTCAGCACAAAAACCTCACAGCCAATCAGCTCTCAGCGCAAAGTGGCATAAAGTGACTCAGGTGGCTGTGTCCTGGTATAAATGAAACGTTTTATAAATGGATGAAAACAGCATGTAGCAGTCAGATATTTGTCACGTAATGTATTTGATACCACTGGGCCATGTTGCAGGTCAGATCTGTGGAGGAGTGAGCCCATCTCCAGTAAGAGTGCGCGTTTTTCAAGATATTTTCTCTCCTGGGCCCTATTTGAACTCTCCTGTCTGTACAAAGCTATACAAGGCTCTGCCCACAAGCGTACATCAGCCATTCTCTCGCACTGCCATTTTTATTTTTTTTTAAATTTTTTATAAATGTACAAAACAATATACTACAACTTCATAAGCTTCACAAAGGCACTGCACCCCTGGTGTTATGACCCTTCTCTGTGGGGTCAGGACTCACCCTGGTGGACACTGGGGGGAGTACAGGTCGTCACAGGCACCTTGCACCCACAGCTTCTCTCCTGCACAAAAGCATAAAAACACAAACACTTCACTCGACCCATATTACACAAAAGTGCTTCTTATGAGCTTTAAGTCATGTTATAATGCTGTTAGCCCCACAAAAACAGACCTGGAGTTGTGTTTTGTTTCATTCGCTCATATTTGAGTAACACTTTATTATTAGTCTGTTTACATCTCCAAAGCTCAAAATGCTCTGTTCTACCTTGTGATGTCATGAAGTGGTAGTTTTCAAGTTAACAGCCTCTTTTACCTTATGTTCAGTAGAGCGATAATTTTCGGACTGAAATTATCCAAATGATTCTAGTGAAGGTGGACTACCACATCACAAGGTGGAACGACATTATAGCATAAATTAGAAAATGGCATAATATGGGCTCTTTCATGAGAAATGTGTAAAGTGTAAAAAAACACATTTAATTGAAAAAATTAGTGAAAACCAAATCTGTTCATTTAAGAGACACGATGAGCAGTTTAACAGTTTAGAGGTTTAAAGGTTTAATCTTTAACCTGTATCTGCTCTGCTGCTCTGAGGCCTGGCTCATAATGACACCTTTGCACATGTGGTTATAAGTGTGTGCTTGACCTACAGGTGGCGCTGTACCTTCACACCATAGATGATATATGTAAGTGGACCGAGGGACGCCATACTGTTTGACTCCAGCCAAATAAAGCCAATCGAGGCTAGTAGTTATAGCGGCTAATCTGCAACCAAGGACAATAATTGTAAATCCACAACCAAAGAGCCAATCAGGAGCAAGGGTGTTGACGGTACATGTCTGGTTTGGCAGAAGACTTAGCAACGAGGCATGATACCAGGACCGACCTCAGGGAGAGAAGGCACCTGATTGGTCTGATATTAATGTTAAGAATTTAAGAATAAAATGACGAGTCTGACAGCAGCAGGGTCAACGTTTTTTCAATAGAAAGTGAATTGAAAATAAACCACTTGATGGAACGGAATTGTGCCCATACCCATTTTTTTTGGAATGTAGCGGCTAGCAGGGTAATTATGTCCAGAGATACATACATGCTAGACTTCGCACCCAACTGTGGTTTGTTATTGTGGTGTATTTGACCTCTATGTGGGGCTGTACCTTTGCACACGTTGTTATAGTTGGTGCAGCAGTCTCCATTAGCAGCACAGTCGTCTGAACAGTGACACTTGCTGTTGGAAAGTCTCTTCTCTCCACAGCGCAGTCGCGTGCACTCCCACTGCTCCACTACAGGGTTAGAGGGCACAGGGTTAGAGGTCACACATGGTCAGAGGTCTCATCGGTCAGAGGTCACAGAGTAGCTGTAGTAGCAGTAGCAGTAGTAGTAGAAGTAGTAGTGGCAGTACTTGCAGTAGTAGTAGAAGTAGTAGTATTAGTAGTAGTAGTAGTAATAACCATAGTAGCAGTATTAATACCTGGCTGTGTGCAGATGTCATAGTAGTCATAGCAGCAAGCTGTGGGTGTTGTTACAAGCTGGAATCGCATCGACAACCAGGAACCTCTCCATCAAATGGCTCAAAACAGCGCCCCCTGCAGGATGTGGGAGGGACCACTGGGGATAATACACAACTGTTAAATGTTTCATAATTCAAACTCCTGTCTATGTCTTATGATCTCTATAGTATTTGTATAAGCAACTCTTGAGGTCAAAATAAGTCCAGTGTACTGTCTGTGTCTGATTATAACACGTTTTATGGTCAGAGAATTAACTATTGTGCTGTTCTTGTAACTCTTATTATTGTGTTTTTTCGGGTGACCATATTTACCATCTGTCCAGAGACTGCAGAAAAATGGTCTCTCTGGCTAATTCTGGTACATTTACAGAAATGTTTATTAATGTACACTGTCCCTTCTAAATAAACCAAATAAATAAATCAGGAAGTGCACTATTAGCATGCTAGTTGATATTAGCTTTGCTGTGACGTACATTTTGAGAATGCGTAAGGTAAATGAGAAATAACTTTGAACCACTGCAAAGCATTTAAAATGAACTGGTTCTGTTTTTTCACATTTTAAAGATGGAAAAAAATCAGGTGCAGTTTCTTTTTTTTTTTTTTTTTTTTTACTGACAAAAAATACACTGAACTTTGTGCCAGGTTTTATTTTTTATGGGGATAGGTCTAGTCATTACAACCATATCCTTATCAACCATAAACCAGGTCATAGTTAGCAGTTAGTACTGTTAGTATGTCAGTCATATGAGCTGCACATGAACATATGGTGTTCACATGACCTCCACTGTTTTATTACAGTTACACATGTTCAAGACCATTTTACAATGTCTTTTATAGAAGTCACATGCTTTAAACCAGGCATGCCAAAACTGTGGAGAGAGGGCCAAATGTGGTCCTCAGGCCAATTTTTCTTGGCCCTTAATCTTCCAGGTGAACTGGCCGATATTACCATAAACAGTACTTTTTACTGTACATTTTTTGAAAAATGTACTTACTGTCACAATCTGCACTTTTCCGGTCCTGGTCTTGCCTCCTACCCTGTTCTCTCCTTCCCCCCATCTGCCGGAGCTGGGCTGAGCCCTGGCTCCTCCCGCACGCACCTGCAGCTCATCAGCGCAATTAACACCACCTGCCGTGGATAAGAGGAGCCAGGACCAGACACTCGGTGCCAGATCGTCCGCGTGTCAACGTGACTACCTAGCTTATTCTAAGTGATTTTTGTATTTGCTCGCTGTTACCCTGCTCATTGGATTTTGTGCTGCTCTTCAGATCCCGTTCCCTGGTTCCTCCCGGCTCCTGCGGCTTCGTTCCTGTCCTGTCTCGTCTTGTTCCCGGCATCTCACGTCTCTGGACCCCGCTCCGCACCCTGGCTCAGTTCGCCCTGTCTCTGTCACAGAACTCCCCATTCCCGGACCCCGGCTCACGCTCTGCTCCCAGTCCTGGCTCTGTCCGCCTTGTCTGCCCCATTGCACTGCCTGCACCCAGCTTCCTGCTCCCCGCCAGATCTACCCCCACTTTTGAATTGTATTCCACATATTGTGAATAAACACTGTAAAACTTCCCAGAGTACTGCACTTTTTGGTCCCAATTACCCAGCATTACGACACTTCCCATGTCAAATACTTAATGTGTCCCATTGATGATGTAAACATGAATAAAGATCTAGTGGTTCAGTCTAACTTGTTTTAACAACACAGATTTGAAGTATTCACTGTGTTGGTGACCTGTCTATGGCCCTCAATCAGCCCTCAGCTTTGTTTGTGTTTTTATACACTGCCAGGCAGTGTATAAAAAAAAAAGTCGCCACCAAAAAAAAGGTCACACACTCTAATACTTGGTTGGACCACCGCTAGCTTTGATTAAGGCACACATTCACTGTGGCATTGTTTCGATAAGATTCTGTAATGTCACAAGATTTATTTCCATCCAGTGTTACATTAATTTTTCACCAAGATGTTGCATTGATGATGGTAGAGTCTGACCGCTCCACAAAGCCTTCTCCAGCACATCCCAAAGATTCTCAATGGGGTTAAGGTCTGGACTCTGTGGTGGACAATTCATGTGTGAAAATGATGTCTCATGCTCACTGAACCACTCTTTTACAATTTGAGCCCAATAAATCCTGGTATTGTCATCTTGGAATATGCCCGTGCTATCAGGGAAGAAAAAAATCCATCGATGGAATAAAATAGGTCATTCTGTATATTCAAGTAGTCAGCTGACCTCATCTTTGAGCACAGACTGTTGCTGAACCTAGACCTGACCAACTGCAGCACCCCAACCTACTTGCTTAATCAAATCCAGGTGGCGATTTTTTTGGCAATGTATGTGGCCCTTAATGAGAAAAGTTTGAACACCCTTGCTTTAAACACTCTAATTGGTTTTGCATTTTAGTATTCCCTGGGGCTGCCTGATAGAGACTTGCTGCCATTCTGTGCCAATGGCCTCTCTCTGATGACCACCACATCACTCACTAAAATAAGTTGTATTCATATTAGAGAAAAAAAACAAAAATCTCCCATAGAGTTGTATAGGCCCGGCCCCCCATCTGACATTATGACATCATCAAACCTATTTTCAGGG